>NW_026607551.1:0-258468 GCF_021117445.2 Syzygium oleosum | reverse complement strand
GCTACTACATGAAGACGATTACAAGAAAATTAGATGATTTATTTAGAAGAGACAGGGAGATCCAAGCATTAGAGCCAAAAAGTGGAGAACTTTCTTGGAATGGGAATGTCTCTCCTTAGAATGATGTTGTATCATTAATCCTTGGTTTCAATCATTCCCTTGGGGTTAGCTTCCAAATAAAGAAGATTACAGTAGTAGGATTCATTCTGGCTGCTTTCGGCAACCACGAGATCAAACCTTGTTCCAGTTGTAGACTGCTCTTGAAAAGGTCCCTGCCCAGAATGATGTGACGTATCTCAACCTTGGTTCTAACCTTTTGCAAGCGCTTCTCGCTTCTAGATGAAGAGGCGATTACAAATTAGATGATTTGGAAGCTCGAAACCGGGGGAGATCAAGCATTAGACCCAAAAGGAGCAAACTTCCTTGGAATCGGAAGGTCTCTCATCAGAATGATGTTCTAGCACCTCAACCTTGGTACTAATGAATCCAAGCTCTAATGTCTTTGACAAAGAGGATTACAAGTAAATTGGTTCAGGTGATTACTCGACAACCACACGAGATCAAGCACAGGACGAAACGCGGAACCAACTTCCTAGGAATGAAAAAGAAATACAAAGAATGGTGTCACGTCGCTCAACCTTAGTTCTAGCATTGCAAAGAACTAATAGCTTCTAAATGAGAAACATTACAAGAAAATTACAGAATGTTTGACTCGAGAGACCAAGAGATCAAGCATTAGACTAAAAGGGAATCAAAACTTTCCTCAAAGTGGGAAGAGTTTCTCATAGAATGATGTTGTGGCATTCAACCTTGGTTCCAATCATTCTCATGCATGAATAAAGCTTCAAATAAGGAAGATTTTGAATAAATTAGTTCATTTGGCTACTCGCAAGCACGAGATCAAGGATTAGACCAAGGGAGCAAACTTCCTTGGAATGGGAAGGTCTCTCACTGGAATGATGTTCTAGGCACTCAAATTTGGTTCTAATGAATTCCAAGCACTAATGTCTTCCAAATAAAAAAGATTACAAGTAAATTAGATGATTTGATTGCTAGAGCAACCACGAGATCAAGCATTAGACCCAAAGCAGACCAAACTTGCTAGGAATGAAAGGTGCCTACTTAGAATGATGTTACGTCTCCTCAACCTTGCTTCTAACCTTTTGCAAGCGCTTATAAGCTTCTAGATGAAGACGATTACAAGAAAATTAGATAATTTGGAAGCTCGGGAGGAAACCAGGAGATCAAGCATTAGATCCAAAAAGGAACAGAAACTTCCTTAGAATGGGAAGGTCGCTCGCTGAATGATGTTCAGCACTCAACCTTGGTTCTAATGAATCCCAGCACTAATATCTTCAAATAAGAAGATTTCATTTAAATTAGGTCATTTGATTAATCAACAACCACGAGATCAAGCATTAGACCTAAACGGAACCAAACTTCCTAGGAATGACAATGTGCCTACTAAGAATGATGTCACGTCGCTCAACCTTGGTGCTAACCTTTCGCAAGTGCTAATAGCTACTACATGAAGACGATTACAAGAAAAATAGATGATTTAGAAACTTGGGAGACGGGAGATCAAGCATTGCAGGCCCAAAAGGAATCGAACTTTTCTTGGAATAGGAATGTCTCTCCTTAGAATGATGTTGTGTCATTAATCCTTGGTTTCAATCATTCCCATGCACGAATAGCTTCCAAATAAAGAAGATTACAAGTAAATTAGTTCATTTGGGTTGCTCGGAAACCATGAGATCAAGCATCGGACAAGCAATTCTTTCTTGAAAAGAAAGGTCCCTACTTAGAATGATGTGACGTATCTCAGCCTTAGTTCTAACCTTTGCAAAGCTTATAGCTTCTAGATGAAGACGATTACAAGAAAATTAGATGATTTGGAAGCTCAGAAACCAGAGTCAAGCATTAGACCCAAAAGGAACCAAACTTCCTTGGAATCGGAGGTCTCCATACAGAATGATGTTCCTAAGCACTCAACCTTGGTACTAATGAATCCCAAGCTCTAATATCTTCCAAATAAGGAGATTACAGTAGAGATTAGGTCATTTGATTGCTCGACAGCACGAGATCAAGCACCCAGACCCAAAACGGAACCAAACTTCCTAGGAATGAAAAGATACCTACTAAGAATGGTGTCACGTCGCTCAACCTTAGTTCTAAGCATTCGCAAGGGCTAATAGCTTCTAAATGAAGACGATTACAAGAAAAGTGGAATGATTTGGAAAAGCTCGAGAGACCAAGAGATCAAGCATTAGACCCAAAAGGAATCAAACTTTCTTGAAATGGGAAGGTTTCTCTTAGAATGATGTTGTGGCATTCAACCTTGGTTCAATCATTCTGCGAATATCTGATCAGGAAGATTACAAGTAAATTAGTTCATTTGGCTACTCGCAAACGAGATCAAGAGATTAGACCAAAAGGGAACCAAACTTCCTTGGAATGGGAAAGGTCTCTCATGGAATGATGTTCCTAGCACTCAACCTTGGTTCTAATGAATCCCAAGCACTAATATCTTCCAAATAAAAGATTACAAGTAAATTTAGGTCATTTGATTAAATCAACAGCCACGAGATGAGCATTAGACCTAAGCAGACTAAAACTTCTTAGGAATGATAATGTGCCTACTAGGGCTAAGTGTCACGTTGCTCCAGCCTTGGTGCTAACCTTTCGCAAGTGCTAATAGCTACTACATGAAGACGATTACAAGAAAAATTAGATGATTCGGGTGCTAGAGACAGGAGAGTGAGCATTAGAGCTAAAAGGAATCGAACTTTCTTGGAGATAGGAATGTCTCTCCTTAGAGCTGATGTTGTGTCATTAATCCTTGGTTTCAATCATTCCCATGCACGAATAGCTTCCAAATAAAGAAAATTGCAGTAAATTAGTTCATTTGGCTGCTCCGGCTGTACGAGGAATCAAGCATCGGACCCAAACGGAGCTAGGCTTTCAAGCGAAAGGTCCCTACTTAGAATGATGTGACGTATCTCAACCTTAGTTCCTAACCTTTTGCAGCGCTTATAAGCTTTTAGATGAAGACGATTACAAGAAAATTAGATGATTTGCAGAGCTCGGAAACCGGGAGATCCAAGCATTAGACCCAAAAGGAACCAAACTTCCTTGGAATGGGAAGGTCTCTCATAGAATGATGTTCTAGCACTCCAACCTTGGTACTAATGAATCCCAAGCTCAATATCTTTCCAAATTTTGATGACACAAATAAATTAGGTCATTTGATTGCTAGAGCAACCACGAGATCAAGCACCAGACCCAAACGGAACCAAACTTCCTAGGAATGAAAAAGATACCTACTAAGAATGGTGTCACGTCGCTCAACAAATGTTCCTAAGCCTTCGCAAGGAATAACAGCTTCTAAATGAAGGCGATTACAAGAAAATTAGATGATTTGGAAGCTCGAGAGACCAAGAAGATCAAGCATTAGACCCAAAAGGAATCAAACTTTCTTGAAATGGGAAGGTTTCTCCTTAGAATGATGTTGTAGCATTCAACATTGATTCAATCATTCTCATGCATGAATAGCTTCCAAATAAGGAAGATTACAAGTAAATTAGTTCATTTGGCTACTCGCCAAGCACGAGGTCAGGGATTAAGGCCAAAAGGAACCAAACTTCCTTAGTCAGGAAGGTCTCTCCATGGAATGATGTTCTAGCACTCAAATTTGGTTCTCTAATGAATTCAAGCACTAATATCTTCCAAATAAAGAGAAGATTACAAGTAAATTAGATGATTTGATTGCACAAACCCAACCCACGAGATCAACATTAGACCCATAGAATCAAACTGCCTAGGAATGGAAAAGGTGCCTACTTAGAATGATGTTACGTCTCTCAACCTTGCTTCTAACCTTCTTACAAGCGCTTTATAGCTCCTAGATGAAGACGATTACAAGAAAATTAGGTGATTTGGAAGCTCAAAACCAGGAGATCAAGCATTAGATCCAAAGAAACAAACTTCCTTAGGAATGGAAGGTCTCTGCCAGAATGATGTTCTAGCACTCAGGGTTCTAGCTGATCCCAAGCACCTAATATATTCCAAATAAAAGAAGATTACAAGTAAATTAGGTCATTTGATTAATCAACAACCACGAGATCAAGCATTAGACCTAAACGGAACCAAACTTCCTAGGAATGATAATGTGCCTACTAAGAATGGTGTCAAATCGCTCAGCCTTGGTGCTAACCTTTCGCAAGTGCTAATAGCTACTACATGAAGACATTACAAAGAAAATTAGATGATTTAGAAGCTCGGAGATTCAGGAGATCCAAGCACATTAGAAGGCCAAAAGGAATCGAACTTTCTTGGAAGTAGAATGTCTCTCCTTAGAATGATGTTGTGTCATTAATCCTTGGTTTCAATCATTCGAATGTACGAATAGCTTCCAAATAAAGAAGATTACAAGTAAATTGGTTCATTGGCCAGGCACGGCTTAAGCAGCCCACGAGATCAAGCATCGGACCCAAGCGGGCCTAACTTTCTTCGAAGAAAGGTCCCTACTTAGAATGATGTGAGCGTATCTCAACCTTAGTTCCCCAACCTTTTGCAAGCGCTTATAGCTTCTAGATGAAGAGCGATTACAAAGAAAATTAGATGATTTAAGAAACTCGAAACAGGAGATCAAACATTTAGACCCAAAAGGAGCAAACTTCCTTGGGAATAGGAAGGTCTCTCATGGGATGCTGTTCTAGCACTCAACCTTGGTACTAATGAATCCCAGCTCTAATATCTTCCAAATAAAGAGGATTACAAGTAAATTAGGTCATTTGATTACTCGGCAACCACGAGATCGAACACCGGACCAAAGCGGAACCAGAGCACCCAAGGAATGACAGATACCTACTAAGAATGGTGTCACGTCGCTCAAACCTTAGTTCTAAGCCTTCGCAAGGGCTAATAGCTTCTAAATGAAGGCAATTACAAGAAAATTAGATGATTTGGAAGCTCGAGACCAGAGATCAAACATTAGGCCCAAAGGAATCAAACTTTCCTCAAATGGGGAAGAGTTTCTCCTTAGAATGATGTTGTGGCATTCCAACCTTGGTTCAATCATCCTCATACATGGAATAGCTTCCAAATAAGGAAGATTACAAGTAAATTAGTTCATTTGGCTACTCAATGCAAGCCACGAGATCAAGGGATTAGACCCAAAAGGAACCAGAACTTCCTTGGAATGGGAAGGTCTCTCATGGAATGATGTTCTAGCACTCAAATTTGGTTCTAATGAATTCCAAGCACTAATGTCTTCCAAATAAAAGAAGATTACAGTAAATTAGATGATTTGATTACCTCGACAGCCACGAGATCAAACATTAGACCCAAAGGAGAACCAAACTTGCTAGGAATGAAAGGGTACCTACTGTAGAATGATGTTACGTCCTCAGACCTTGCATGACCTTTTGCCAAGCGCTTATAGCTTCTAGATGAAGGCGTTACAAGAAAATTAGATGATTTGGAAGCTCGAAACCGGGGAGATCAAGCATTAGATCGAAAGGAACGAACTTCATTAGAATGGGAAGGTCTCTCATTAAATGATCATTCACAGCACTCAGCCTTAGTTCTAATGAATCCAAAGCACTAATATCTTCCAAATAAAGAAGATTACAAGTAAATTAAGGTCATTTGATTAATCAACAACCAGAGATCAAGCATTGGACCTAAACGGAGTTAAACTTCACAAGGGGCATGCTAATGTGCCTACTAAGAATGATGTCAAATGGCTCCAACCTTGGTGCTAACCTTTCGCAAGTGCTAATAGCTCTCTTGCACATGAAGAGCAGATTACAAAGAAAATTAGATGATTTAGAAGCTCGAGAGACGGGAGATCAAGCATTAGAGCCAAAAGGGAATGGAGCTTTCTTGGAGATGGGAGTGTCTCTCCATAGAATGATGTTGCTGTCATTAATCCTTGGTTTCAATCGTATTCCAACGCACGAATAGCTTCCAAATAAAGAAGATTACAAGTAAATTAGTTCATTTTGGCTGCTCGCGGCCACGAGATCAAGCATCGGACCCAAACGGGCCTGTTTAGCCGAGAGAAAAAGGTCCCTACTTAGAATGATGTGACGTATCTGACACTTGCTTGGATTTCTAACCTTTAGCAAGCGCTTACAGCTTCTAGATGAGAGGCGATTACAAGAAAATTAGATGATTTGGAAGCTTCCCGAAACGAGGAGATGAAGCGTGAGACCCAAAAGGAACCAAGCATCCTTGGAATGGAGTCTCTCATAGAATGATGTTCCTAGCACTCGACCTTGGTACTAATGAATCCCAAAAGCTCTAATATCTTCCAAATAAAGGGATTACAAGTAAATTAAAGGTCATTTGATTACTCGACATGACCACGAGATCAAGCACAGGAAGAACAAACGGAACCAAACTTCCTAGGAATGAAAAAGATACCAACTAAGAATGGTGTCCACGTGGCTCAACCTTAGATCTAAGCCTTCGAAAGGCTAATAGCTACTAAATAAAGACGATTACAAGAAAATTGGAGGAGTTTGGAAGCTCGAGAGACCAAGAGATCAAGCATTAGGCCCAAAAGGAATCAAACTTTCTGCAGAAATGGGAAGGTTTCTCCTTGAGAATGATGTTGTGGCATTCAACCTTGGTTCCAATCATTCTCCGCTGCATGAATAGCTTCCAAATAAGGAAGATTGCAAGTAAATTGGTTCATTTGGCTACTCGGCAAGGGCACGAGATCAAGGATTAGACCCAAAAAAGGAACCAAGCTTCCTTGGAATGGGAAGGTCTAGGCGTGGAATGATGTTCTAGCACTCAAATTTGGTTCTAATGAATTCCAAGCACTAATGTCTTTGAAATAAAAGAAGATTACAAGTAAATTAGATGATTTGATTTTCGACAACCACGAGATCAAGCACATTGGGCCAAAACAGAACCAAACTGCTAGGAATGAAAAAGGTGCCTACTTAGAATGATGTTACGTCTCTAACCTTACTTCTAACCTTTTGCAAGCGCTTATAGCTTCTAGATGAAGACGATTACAAGAAAATTAGATAGTTTGGAAGCTTGGGAAACCGGGAGATCAAGCATTAGATCCAAAAGACTGAAACTTCCTTAGAATGGGAAGGTCTCTCATGGGAAGTGTTCTGGCACTCGGCTTGGTTCTAATGAATCCCGACACTAATATCTTCCAAAATAAAGAAGATTACAAGTAAATTAGGTCATTTGATTAATCAACAACCACGAGATCAAGCATTAGACCTAAGCGGAACCAACTCCCTAGGAATGACAATGCCTACTAAGAATGATGTCGAATGTAACGCCGCACTTGGTGCTAACCTTTCGCAAGTGCTAATAGCTACTACATGAGCACGATTACAAGAAAATTAGATGATTTAGAAGCTCGAGAGACCGGGGAGATCAAAAGCATTAGAGCCAAAGGAATCGAACTTTCTTGGAGATGGGAATGTCTCATAGAATGATGTTGTGTCGACAATCGCTTGGTTTCAATCATTCCGATTGCACGAATAGCTTCCAAAGAGAGCAAAGATTACAAAATGCAAATTAGTTCATTGTGGCTGCTCGGCAGCGCAACCACGAGATCAAGCATCGAGACCCAAACGGAGCCTAACTTTCTTCGAAAGAAAAGGTTCCCCACTTAGAATGATGTGACGTATCTCAACGTTGAGATCCCTAACCTTTTGCAAGCGCTTATAGCTTCTAGGTGAAGACGATTACAAGAGAATGAGATGATTTGGAAGCTCGAAGCCAGGAAGATCAAGCATTAGACCCAAAAGGAACCAAACTTCCTTAGGAGATCGGAAGGCCTGCACGCTAGAATGATGTTCTAGCACTCAACCTTGGTACTAATGAATCCCAAGCTCTAATATCTTCCAAATAAAAGAGGAAGTTACAAGTAAATTAGGTCATTTTGATTATTCGACAACCACGAGATCAAGCACCGAGACCCAAACGGAACCAAACTTCCTAGGAATGAAAAGATACCTGCTAAGAATGGTGTCGCGTGGCTCAACACGTTAGTTCTAAGCGTTCGCAAGGGCTAATAGCTTCTAAATGAAGGCGATTACAAGAAAATTAGATGATTTGGAAGCTCGGAGACCAGAGATCAAGCATTAGACCCAAAAGGAATCAAACTTTCTTGAAATGGGAAAGGTTTCTCCACCAGAATGATGTTGTGGCATTCAACCTTGGTTCAATCATTCTAATGCATGAATAGCTTCGAAATAAGGAAGATTACAAGTAAATTAGTTCATTTGGCTACTCGGGAAGCGAGATCCAAGAGATTAGGCCTAAAGAAAAGGAACCAAACTTCCTGTGGAATGGGAAGGTCTCTCATGGAATGATGTTCTAGCACTCAAATTTGGTTCCTATGTGGCAGATTCCAACACTAATGTCTTCAAATAAAGAAGATTACAAGTAAATTAGATGATTTGATTACTAGGCCAACCACGAGATCAAGCATTAGACCCAGACCAAACTTGCTAGGAATGAAAAGGTGCCTACTTAGAATGATGTTGCGTCTCTCAACCTTGCTTAACCTTTGCAGCGCTTATAATACAGATGAAGACGATTACAAGAAAATTAGATGATTTGGAAGCTCGAAACCGGAGATCAAGCATTAGATCCAAAAGGAACCAAACTTCATAGAATGGAAGGTCTATCGCAGAATGATGTTCTAGCACTTTCAACCTTAGTTCTAATGAATCCCAAGCACTAATATCTTCCAAATAAAGAAGATTGCAAGTAAATTAGGTCATTTGATTAATCATAACCACGAGATCAAGCATTAGACCTAACGGAACCAAACTTCCTAGGAATGATAATGTGCCTACTAAGAATGATGTCACGTCGCTCAACATAGGTGTTAACCTTTCGCAGAAGTGCTATAGCTACTCTACATGAAGACGATTACAAGAAAATTAGGTGATTTAGAAGCTCGAGAGACCCGGGGAGATCAAGCATTGGAACTACAAAGAATCGAACTTTCTTGGAATGGGAATGTTACTCTCCTTAGAATGATGTTGTGTCATTGTTAATCCCATGGTTTCAATCATTCCCATGCACGAATAGCTTCCAAGCGTGAAAGAAAGATTACAAGTAAAATTAGTTCATTTGGGTACTCGGCAGCCACGAGATCGAAGCAGCTCGGGACCCGACAGCTGGAGCCTAACTTTCTTGAAAGAAAAGGTCCCTACTTAGGAATGATGTGACGTATCTCAACCTTAGTTCCTAACCTTTTGCAAGCGCTTATAGCTACTAGATGAAGGCGATTACAAGAAAATTAGATGATTTGGAAGCTGAAACCGGGAGATCAAGCATTAGACCCAAAAGGAACGAACTTCCTTGGGATCGGAGTCTCTCATAGAATGATGTTCTAGCACTCAACCTTGAGTACTAATGGAATCCCAAACTCACAATATCTTCCAAATAAAGAGAGTGACAAGTAAGTTAGGTCATTTTGATTACTTTCGAGCCCAACCCAGAGATCAAGCACGGAGACCCAAACGGGACCAAACTTCCTTGGGAGATGAAAAGATACCCACTAAGAATGGGTGTCACGTCGCTCAACCTTGGTTCAAAGCCTTCGCAAGGGAATAATAGCTTCTAAATGAAGACGATTGAAAGAAAATTAGATGATTTGGAAGCTCGGGAGACCAAGAGATCAAGCATTAGACCCAAAAGGAATCAAACTTTCTTCAAATGGGAAGGTTTCTCCTTAGAATGATGTTGTGGCATTCAACCTTGGTTCAATCATTCTCATGCATGAATAGCTTCCAAATAAGGAAGATTACAGTAGAATTAGTTCATTTGGCTAACCGGCAAGCACGAGATCAAGGATTAGACCCAAAGGGAACCAGGCTTCCTTGGAATGGGAAGGTCTCTCATGGAATGATGTTCTAGCACTCAAATTTGGTTCTAATGAATTCCAAGCACTAATGTCTTCCAAATAAAGAGAAGATTACAAGTAAATTAGATGATTTGATTGCTCGAGCAACCACGAGATCAAGCATTAGACCCAAATGAGAACCAAACTTGCTAGGAATGAAAAGGTGCCTACTTAGAATGATGTTCGTCTCTCGACCTTGCTAACCTTTTGCAAGCTTGCATAGCTTCTGAGAAGAAACGATTACAAGAAAATTAGATGATTTGGAAGCTGAAACCGGGGAGATCAAGCATTAGATCCAAAAGGAACCAAACTTCCTTAGAATGGGAAGGCCTCTCGTAGAATGATGTTCTAGCACTCGGCCCAGGTTCTAATGAATCCCAAGCACTAATATCTTCAAAAAAAGAAGATTACAAGTAAATTAGGTCATTTGATTAATCAACAACCACGAGATCAAGCATTAGACCTAAACGAGACCAAACTTCCTAGGAATGATGAATGTGCCTACTAAGAATGATGTCACGTCGCTCAACCTTGGGTGCTAACCTTTCGCAAGTGCTAATAGCTACTACATGAAGGCGATTACAAGAAAATTAGATGATTTAGAAGCTGGGAGACCAGGAGATCAAGCATTAGGGCCAAAGGGGAATTCAGACTTTCTTGGAATGAATGTCTCTCCCTTAGAAGATGATGTGTGTCATTAATCCCTTGGTTTCAATCATTCCATGCACAAATAGCTTCCGATAAAAGAAGATTACAAGTAAATCGGATTCAGCTTGGCTGCTCGGCAACCACGGGAGATCAAGCATCAGACCCAAAGCGGAGCCTAACTTTCTTCGAAAGAAAAGGACCCTACCTAGAATGATGTGACGTATCTCAACCTTAGTTCTAACCTTTTGCAAGCGCTTATAGCTTCTAGTAGAAGACGATTACAAGAAAATTAGATGATTTGGAAGCTCGAAACCGGAGATCAAGCATTAGACCCAAAAGGAACCAGACTTCCTTGGAATCGGAAGGTCTCTCATAGAATGATGTTCTAGCACTCAACCTTGGTACTAATGAATCCCAAGCTCTAATATCTTCAAATAAAGGAGATTGCACAAGTAAATTAGGTCATTTGATTACTGCGACAACCACGAGATCAAGCACCGGACAAACGGAACCAAACTTCCTCAGGAATGAAAGATACCTGTAAGAATGGTGTCACGTGATCGAAACTCAACCTAGGATTCTAAGCACTTCGCAAGAGGTAATAGCTTCTAAATGAAGACGGTTACAAGAAAATTAGATGATTTGGAAGCTCGGGAGCGCGAGGTAAAGCTATTAGACCCAAAAGGAATCAAGCTATCCTCAAATGGGAAGGTTTCTCCCTTAGAATGATGTTGTGGCATTCAACCTTGGTTGCAATCATTCTCATGCATGAATAGCTTCCAAATAAGGGAAGATTACAAGTAGAATTAGTTCATTTGGCTATAAAACTCGGCAAGCACGAGATGAAAGGATTAGACCAAAAGGAACCAAACTTCCTTGGAATAGGAAGGTCTCTCATGGAATGATGTTCCAGCACTCAGAATTAGTTCTAATGAATTCCAAGCAATAATGTCTTCCAAATAAAAGAAGATTACAAGTAAATTAGATGATTTGGTTACTAAGGCAGCACGAGATCAAGCATTGGACCCAAACGAGACCAACCTTGCTAGGCATGAAAAGGTGCCTACTTAGAATGATGTTACGTCTCTCAACCTTGCTTCTAACCTTTGGCAACATAGCTTGCAAACTAGATAGAAAGACGATTACAAGAAAATTAAAGATGATTTGGAAGCTCAGAAACCCGGGAGATCAAGCGTTGGGATCCAAAGGAACCAAACTTCCTTAGAATGGGAAGGTCTCTCCTCATAGAACGATGTTCTAGCACTCAACCTTGGTTCTAATGAATCCCAAGCACTAATATCTTCCAAATAAAAGAAGATTACAAGTAAATTAGGTCATTTTGATTAATCAACAACCACGGAATCAAGCATTAGACCTAAGCGGAACCAAACTTCCTAGGAATGATAATGTGCCTACTAAGAATGATGTCCGTCGGTCAACCTTGGTGCTAGTAGCTTTCGCAAGTGCTACAATGCTACTACATGAAGGCGATTACAAGAAAATTAGATGATTTAGAAGCTGGGGACGGGGAGATCAAGCATTAGAGGCAAAAGGAATCGAACTTTCTTGGAGATAGAATGCCTATCCTTAGAATGATGTTGTGTCATTAATCCTTGGTTTCAATCATTCCCATGCACGAATAGCTTCCAAATAAAGAAGATTACAAATAGATTAGTTCATTTGGCTGCTCGGCAACCAGAGATCAAGCATCGGACCCAAGCGGAGCCTGACTTTCAACTTGAAAGAAAGGTCCTGCCACTTAGAATGATGTGACGTATCACAACTGTAGTTCTAACCTTTGCAAGCGCTTATAGCTACAGATGAAGACGATTACAAGAAAATTAGGTGATTTGGGCTCGAGAAGCAGGGGAGATCAAGCATTGGACCCAAGGAACCAAGCTCACCATATGTGGAATCGGAAGGTCTCTCCTAGAATGATGTTCTAGCACTCAACCTTGGTACTAATGAATCCCAGGCTGCAATATCTTCCAACTAAAGAGGATTACAAGTAAATTAGGTCATTTGATTACTTTCGACAACCACGAGATCAAGCACGGTTAAGCAGGCCCACCCAAACTTCCTTGGAATGAAAGATATACCTCTCAGAGGTGATTGTCACGTAAAATAAGCATGGTTCCCAAGCCTTCGCAAGGAACTGATAAGCTTCTAAATGAAGACGATTACAAGAAAATTAGATGATTTGGGCTTCGAGAGACCAAGAGATCAACATTAGACCCGAAGAATCAGACTCTCTCGAAATGGGAAGGTTTCTCCTTAGAATGATGTTGTGGCATTCAACCTTGGTTTCAATCATTCTGCATGCATGAATAGCTTCCAAATAAGGAAGATTACAAGTAAATTAGTTCATTTGGCTACTCGGCAATGAGCACGAGATCAAGAGTTAGACCCAAAGGAACCAAGCTTCCTTGGAATGGGAAGGTCTCTCATGGAATGATGTTCTAGCACTCAAGTTTGGTTCTAATGAATTCCAAGCACTAATGTCTTCAAATAAAGAAGATTACAAAGTAAATTAGATGATTTGATTACTTTCGACATTACCCACGGAGGTCAAGCATTAGACCCAAACGAACCAAACTTGCTAGGAATGAAAAGGTGCCTACTTAGAATGATGTTACGTCTCTCAACCTTGCTTCTAACCTTTTGCAAGCGCTTATAAGCTTCTAGATGAAGACGATTACAAGAAAATTAGATGATTTGGAAGCTCCGAAACCAGGGAGATCAAGCATTAGATCAAAAAGAACCAAACTTCCCTAGAATGGGAGGGTCTCTCATAGAATGATGTTCACAGCACTCGACCTTGGTTCTAATGAATCCCAAGCCCTAATATCTTCCAAATAAAGAAGATTACAAGTAGATCAGGTCATTTGATTAATCAGCAACCACGAGATCGAGCATTAGACCCTAGACGGAACCAAACTTCCTAGGAATGATAATGTGCCTACTAAGAATGATGTCCACCGTCGCTCAACCTTGGTGCGAATTATTTAACCTTTCGCCAGTGCTAATAGCTACTACATGAAGACGATTACAAGAAAATTAGATGATTTAGAAGCTCGGAGACCGGGGAGATCAAGCATTAGAGCCAAAAAGAATCGAACTTTCTTGGAGATGGAATGTCTCTCCTTAGAATGATGTTGTGAATCATTAATCCTTGGTTTCAATCATTTCCCATGCACGAATAGCTTCAAAATAAAGAAGATTACAAGTAAATTAGTTCATTTGGTTGCTTTCGTGCAGCCACGAGATCAAGCATCGAGACCCAAACGGAGCCTAACTTTCTTCGAAGAAAAGGTCCCTACTTAGAATGATGTGACGTATCTCAACCTTGGTTCTAACCTTTGTGCAAGCGCTTATAGCTTCTAGATGAAGAAGACGATTACAAGAAAGATTAGATGATTTGGAAGCTCGAAGCCGGGGAGATCAAGCATTAGACCCAAAGAACCAAACTTCCTTGGAATCGGAAGGTGCTCTCATAGAATGATGTTCTAGCACTCAACCTTGGTATAATGAATCCCAAGCTCTAATATCTTCCAAATAAAGAGGATTACAAGTAAATTAGGTCATTTGATTACTCGACAACCACGAGATCAAGCACGGCACCCAAGGCGGGAACCAAACTTCCTTGGAATGAAAAGATACCTACTAAGAATGGTGTCACGTCGCTCAGCCTTAGTTCTAAGCCTTCGCAAGGGCTAATAGCTTCTAAATGAAGACGGGCTTTACAAGAAAATTAGATGATTTTGAAGCTCCGGAGACCAAGAGATCAAGCATTAGACCCAAAAGGAATCAAACTTTCTTGAAATGGGAAGGTTTCTCCTTAGAATGATGTTGTGGCATTCAACCTTGGTTCAATCATTCTCATGCATGAATAGCTTCCAAATAAGGAAGATTACAAGTAAATTAGTTCATTTGGCTACTCGAAAGCAAGCACGAGATCAAGGATTAGACCCAAAAGGAACCAAACTTCCTTGGAATGGGAAGGTCTCATGGAATGATGTTCTAGCACTCAAATTTGGTTCTAATGAATTCCAAGCACTAATGTCTTCCAAATAAAGAAGATTACAAGTAAATTAGATGATTTGATTACTCGACAACCACGAGATCAAGCATTAGACCCAAAAGGAACCAAACTTGCTAGGAATGAAAAGGTGCCTACTTAGAATGATGTTACGTCTCTCAACCTTGCTTCTAACCTTTTGCAAGCGCTTATAGCTTCTAGATGAAGACGATTACAAGAAAATTAGATGATTTGGAAGCTCAGAAACCAGGAGATCAAGCATTAGATCCAAAAGGAACCAAACTTCCTTAGAATGGGAAGGTCTCTCATAGAATGATGTTCTAGCACTCAACCTTGGTTCTAATGAATCCCAAGCACTAATATCTTCCAAATAAAGAAGATTACAAGTAAATTAGGTCATTTGATTAATCAACAACCACGAGATCAAGCAGTAGACCTAAACGGAACCAAACTTCCTAGGAATGATAATGTGCCTACTAAGAATGATGTCACGTCGCTCAACCTTGGTGCTAACCTTTCGCAAGTGCTAATAGCTACTACATGAAGACGATTACAAGAAAATTAGATGATTTAGAAGCTCGAGACCAGGGAGATCAAGCATTAGAGCCAAAAGGAATCGAACTTTCTTGGAATGGGAATGTCTCTCCTTAGAATGATGTTGTGTCATTAATCCTTGGTTTCAATCATTCCCATGCACGAATAGCTTCCAAATAAAGAAGATTACAAGTAAATTAGTTCATTTGGCTCAGCTTCGGCAACCACGAGATCAAGCATCGTACCCAAACGGAGCCTAACTTTCTTCGAAAGAAAAGGTCCCTACTTAGAATGATGTGACGTATCTCAACCTTGGTTCTAACCTTTTGCAAGCGCTTATAGCTTCTAGATGAAGACGATTACAAGAAAATTAGATGATTTGGAAGCTCGTAAAACCAGGAGATCAAGCATTGGAACCCAAAAGGAACCAAACTTCCTTGGAATCGGAAGGTCTCTCATGGAATGATGTTCTAGCACTCAACCTTGGTACTAATGAATCCCAAGCTCTAATATCTTCCAAATAAAGAGGATTACAAGTAAATTAGGTCATTTGATTACTCGAGCAACCACGAGATCAAGCACCCGGACCCAAACGGAACCAAACTTCCTTGGAATGAAAAGATACCTACTAAGAATGGTGTCACGTCGCTCAACCTTAGTTCTAAGCATTCGCAAGGGCTAATAGCTTCTAAATGAAAGACGATTACAAGAAAATTAGATGATTTGGAAGCTCAGAGACCAAGAGATCAAGCATTAGACCCAAAAAGGAATCAAACTTTCTCGAAATGGGAAGGTTTCTCCTTAGAATGATGTTGTGGCATTCAACCTTGGTTCAATCATTCTCATGCATGAATATCTTCCAAATAAGGAAGATTACAAGTAAATTAGTTCATTTGGCTACTCGCGGCAAGCACGAGATCAAGGATTAGACCCAAAAGGAACCAAACTTCCTTGGAATGGGAAGGTCTCTCATGGAATGATGTTCTAGCACTCAAATTTGGTTCTAATGAATTCCAAGCACTAATGTCTTCCAAATAAAGAAGATTACAAGTAAATTAGATGATTTGATTACTCGACAACCACGAGATCAAGCATTAGACCCAAACAGTAACCAAACTTGCTAGGAATGAAAAGGTGCCTACTTAGAATGATGTTACGTCTCTCAACCTTGCTTCTAACCTTTTGCAAGCGCTTATAGCTTCTAGATGAAGACGATTACAAGAAAATTAGATGATTTGGAAGCTCGAAACCAGGAGATCAAGCATTAGATCCAAAAGGAACCAAACTTCCTTAGAATGGGAAGGTCTCTCATAGAATGATGTTCTAGCACTCAACCTTGGTTCTAATGAATCCCAAGCACTAATATCTTCCAAATAAAGAAGATTACAAGTAAATTAGGTCATTTGATTAATCAACAACCACGAGATCAAGCATTAGACCTAAACGGAACCAAACTTCCTAGGAATGATAATGTGCCTACTAAGAATGATGTCACGTCGCTCAACCTTGGTGCTAACCTTTCGCAAGTGCTAATAGCTACTACATGAAGACGATTACAAGAAAATTAGATGATTTAGAAGCTCAGAGACCAGGAGATCAAGCATTAGAGCCAAAAGGAATCGAACTTTCTTGGAATGGGAATGTCTCTCCTTAGAATGATGTTGTGTCATTAATCCTTGGTTTCAATCATTCCCATGCACGAATAGCTTCCAAATAAAGAAGATTACAAGGAAATTAGTTCATTTGGCTGCTCGGCAACCACGAGATCAAGCATCAGACCCAAACGGAGCCTAACTTTCTTCGAAAGAAAAGGTCCCTACTTAGAATGATGTGACGTATCTCAACCTTGGTTCTAACCTTTTGCAAGCGCTTATAGCTTCTAGATGAAGACGATTACAAGAAAATTAGATGATTTGGAAGCTCGAAACCAGGAGATCAAGCATTAGACCCAAAAGGAACCAAACTTCCTTGGAATCCCGGAAGTCTCTCATAGAATGATGTTCTAGCACTCAACCTTGGTACTAATGAATCCCAAGCTCTAATATCTTCCAAATAAAGAGGATTACAAGTAAATTAGGTCATTTGATTACTCGACAACCACGAGATCAAGCACCGCACTCTAAACGGAACCAAACTTCCTAGGAATGAAAAAGATACCTACTAAGAATGGTGTCACGTCGCTCAACCTTAGTTCTAAGCCTTCGCAAGGGCTAATAGCTTCTAAATGAAGACGATTACAAGAAAATTAGATGATTTGGAAGCTCCGGAGACCAAGAGATCAAGCATTAGACCCAAAAGGAATCAAACTTTCTTGAAATGGGAAGGTTTCTCCTTAGAATGATGTTGTGGCATTCAACCTTGGTTCAATCATTCTCATGCATGAATAGCTTCCAAATAAGGAAGATTACAAGTAAATTAGTTCATTTGGCTACTCGGCAAGCACGAGATCAAGGATTAGACCCAAAAGGAACCAAACTTCCTTGGAATGGGAAGGTCTCTCATGGAATGATGTTCTAGCACTCAAATTTGGTTCTAATGAATTCCAAGCACTAATGTCTTCCAAATAAAGAAGATTACAAGTAAATTAGATGATTTGATTACTCGACAACCACGAGATCAAGCATTAGACCCAAACAAACCAAACTTGCTAGGAATGAAAAGGTGCCTACTTAGAATGATGTTACGTCTCTCAACCTTGCTTCTAACCTTTGCAAGCGCTTATAGCTTCTAGATGAAGACGATTACAAGAAAATTAGATGATTTGGAAGCTCAGAAACCAGGAGATCAAGCATTAGATCCAAAAGGAACCAAACTTCCTTAGAATGGGAAGGTCTCTCATAGAATGATGTTCTAGCACTTCAACCTTGGTTCTAATGAATCCCAAGCACTAATATCTTCCAAATAAAGAAGATTACAAGTAAATTAGGTCATTTGATTAATCAACAACCACGAGATCAAGCATTAGACCTAAACGGAACCAAACTTCCTAGGAATGATAATGTGCCTACTAAGAATGATGTCACGTCGCTCAACCTTGGTGCTAACCTTTCGCAAGTGCTAATAGCTACTACATGAAGACGATTACAAGAAAATTAGATGATTTAGAAGCTCGGAGACCAGGAGATCAAGCATTAGAGCCAAAAGGAATCGAACTTTCTTGGAATGGGAATGTCTCTCCTTAGAATGATGTTGTGTCATTAATCCTTGGTTTCAATCATTCCCATGCACGAATAGCTTCCAAATAAAGAAGATTACAAGTAAATTAGTTCATTTGGCTGCTTCCAAGGCAACCACGAGATCAAGCATCGACCCAAACGGAGCCTAACTTTCTTCGAAAGAAAAGGTCCCTACTTAGAATGATGTGACGTATCTCAACCTTGGTTCTAACCTCTTTGCAAGCGCTTATAGCTTCTAGATGAAGACGACATACAAGAAAATTAGATGATTTGGAAGCTCGAAACCAGGAGATCAAGCATTAGACCTAAAAGGAACCAAACTTCCTTGGAATCGGAAGGTCTCTCATAGTAATGATGTTCTAGCACTCAACCTTGGTACTAATGAATCCCAAGCTCTAATATCTTCCAAATAAAGAGGATTACAAGTAAATTAGGTCATTTGATTACTCGACAACCACGAGATCAAGCACCGCATCTAAACGGAACCAAACTTCCTAGGAATGAAAAGATACCTACTAAGAATGGTGTCACGTCGCTTCAACCTTAGTTCTAAGCCTTCGCAAGGGCTAATAGCTTCTAAATGAAGACGATTACAAGAAAATTAGATGATTTGGAAGCTCGTAGACCAAGAGATCAAGCATTAGACCCAAAAGGAATCAAACTTTCTTGAAATGGGAAGGTTTCTCCTTAGAATGATGTTGTGGCATTCAACCTTGGTTCAATCATTCTCATGCATGAATAGCTTCCAAATAAGGAAGATTACAAGTAAATTAGTTCATTTGGCTACTCGGCAAGCACGAGATCAAGGATTAGACCCAAAAGGAACCAAACTTCCTTGGAATGGGAAGGTCTCTCATGGAATGATGTTCTAGCACTCAAATTTGGTTCTAATGAATTCCAAGCACTAATGTCTTCCAAATAAAGAAGATTACAAGTAAATTAGATGATTTGATTACTCGACAACCACGAGATCAAGCATTAGACCCAAACAGAACCAAACTTGCTAGGAATGAAAAGGTGCCTACTTAGAATGATGTTACGTCTCTCAACCTTGCTTCTAACCTTTTGCAAGCGCTTATAGCTTCTAGATGAAGACGATTACAAGAAAATTAGATGATTTGGAAGCTCGAAACCAGGAGATCAAGCATTAGATCCAAAAGGAACCAAACTTCCTTAGAATGGGAAGGTCTCTCATAGAATGATGTTCTAGCACTCAACCTTGGTTCTAATGAATCCCAAGCACTAATATCTTCCAAATAAAGAAGATTACAAGTAAATTAGGTCATTTGATTAATCAACAACCACGAGATCAAGCATTAGACCTAAACGGAACCAAACTTCCTAGGAATGATAATGTGCCTACTAAGAATGATGTCACGTCGCTCAACCTTGGTGCTAACCTTTCGCAAGTGCTAATAGCTACTACATGAAGACGATTACAAGAAAATTAGATGATTTAGAAGCTCGTAGACCAGGAGATCAAGCATTAGAGCCAAAAGGAATCGAACTTTCTTGGAATGGGAATGTCTCTCCTTAGAATGATGTTGTGTCATTAATCCTTGGTTTCAATCATTCCCATGCACGAATAGCTTCCAAATAAAGAAGATTACAAGTAAATTAGTTCATTTGGCTGCTCGGCAACCACGAGATCAAGCATCGACCCAAACGGAGCCTAACTTTCTTCGAAAGAAAAGGTCCCTACTTAGAATGATGTGACGTATCTCAACCTTGGTTCTAACCTTTTGCAAGCGCTTATAGCTTCTAGATGAAGACGATTACAAGAAAATTAGATGATTTGGAAGCTCAGAAACCAGGAGATCAAGCATTAGACCCAAAAGGAACCAAACTTCCTTGGAATCGGAAGGTCTCTCATAGAATGATGTTCTAGCACTCAACCTTGGTACTAATGAATCCCAAGCTCTAATATCTTCCAAATAAAGAGGATTACAAGTAAATTAGGTCATTTGATTACTCGACAACCACGAGATCAAGCACTGACCCAAACGGAACCAAACTTCCTAGGAATGAAAAGATACCTACTAAGAATGGTGTCACGTCGTTTCAACCTTAGTTCTAAGCCTTCGCAAGGGCTAATAGCTTCTAAATGAAGACGATTACAAGAAAATTAGATGATTTGGAAGCTCAGAGACCAAGAGATCAAGCATTAGACCCAAAAGGAATCAAACTTTCTTGAAATGGGAAGGTTTCTCCTTAGAATGATGTTGTGGCATTCAACCTTGGTTCAATCATTCTCATGCATGAATAGCTTCCAAATAAGGAAGATTACAAGTAAATTAGTTCATTTGGCTACTCGGCAAGCACGAGATCAAGGATTAGACCCAAAAGGAACCAAACTTCCTTGGAATGGGAAGGTCTCTCATGGAATGATGTTCTAGCACTCAAATTTGGTTCTAATGAATTCCAAGCACTAATGTCTTCCAAATAAAGAAGATTACAAGTAAATTAGATGATTTGATTACTCGACAACCACGAGATCAAGCATTAGACCCAAACAGAACCAAACTTGCTAGGAATGAAAAGGTGCCTACTTAGAATGATGTTACGTCTCTCAACCTTGCTTCTAACCTTTGCAAGCGCTTATAGCTTCTAGATGAAGACGATTACAAGAAAATTAGATGATTTGGAAGCTCGGAAACCAGGAGATCAAGCATTAGATCCAAAGGAACCAAACTTCCTTAGAATGGGAAGGTCTCTCATAGAATGATGTTCTAGCACTCAACCTTGGTTCTAATGAATCCCAAGCACTAATATCTTCCAAATAAAGAAGATTACAAGTAAATTAGGTCATTTGATTAATCAACAACCACGAGATCAAGCATTAGACCTAAACGGAACCAAACTTCCTAGGAATGATAATGTGCCTACTAAGAATGATGTCACGTCGCTCAACCTTGGTGCTAACCTTTCGCAAGTGCTAATAGCTACTACATGAAGACGATTACAAGAAAATTAGATGATTTAGAAGCTCGTAGACCAGGAGATCAAGCATTAGAGCCAAAAGGAATCGAACTTTCTTGGAATGGGAATGTCTCTCCTTAGAATGATGTTGTGTCATTAATCCTTGGTTTCAATCATTCCCATGCACGAATAGCTTCCAAATAAAGAAGATTACAAGTAAATTAGTTCATTTGGCTGCTCGGCAACCACGAGATCAAGCATCGTACCCAAACGGAGCCTAACTTTCTTCAAAGAAAAGGTCCCTACTTAGAATGATGTGACGTATCTCAACCTTAGTTCTAACCTTTTGCAAGCGCTTATAGCTTCTAGATGAAGACGATTACAAGAAAATTAGATGATTTGGAAGCTCGTAAACCAGGAGATCAAGCATTAGACCCAAAAGGAACCAAACTTCCTTGAATCGGAAGGTCTCTCATAGAATGATGTTCTAGCACTCAACCTTGGTACTAATGAATCCCAAGCTCTAATATCTTCCAAATAAAGAGGATTACAAGTAAATTAGGTCATTTGATTACTCGACAACCACGAGATCAAGCACCGCACCCAAACGGAACCAAACTTCCTAGGAATGAAAAGATACCTACTAAGAATGGTGTCACGTCGCTCAACCTTAGTTCTAAGCCTTCGCAAGGGCTAATAGCTTCTAAATGAAGACGATTACAAGAAAATTAGATGATTTGGAAGCTCGTGAGACCAAGAGATCAAGCATTAGACCCAAAAGGAATCAAACTTTCTTGAAATGGGAAGGTTTCTCCTTAGAATGATGTTGTGGCATTCAACCTTGGTTCAATCATTCTCATGCATGAATAGCTTCCAAATAAGGAAGATTACAAGTAAATTAGTTCATTTGGCTACTCGGCAAGCACGAGATCAAGGATTAGACCCAAAAGGAACCAAACTTCCTTGGAATGGGAAGGTCTCTCATGGAATGATGTTCTAGCACTCAAATTTGGTTCTAATGAATTCCAAGCACTAATGTCTTCCAAATAAAGAAGATTACAAGTAAATTAGATGATTTGATTACTCGACAACCACGAGATCAAGCATTAGACCCAAACGGAACCAAACTTGCTAGGAATGAAAAGGTGCCTACTTAGAATGATGTTACGTCTCTCAACCTTGCTTCTAACCTTTTGCAAGCGCTTATAGCTTCTAGATGAAGACGATTACAAGAAAATTAGATGATTTGGAAGCTCAGAAACCAGGAGATCAAGCATTAGATCCAAAAGGAACCAAACTTCCTTAGAATGGGAAGGTCTCTCATAGAATGATGTTCTAGCACTCAACCTTGGTTCTAATGAATCCCAAGCACTAATATCTTCCAAATAAAGAAGATTACAAGTAAATTAGGTCATTTGATTAATCAACAACCACGAGATCAAGCATTAGACCTAAACGGAACCAAACTTCCTAGGAATGATAATGTGCCTACTAAGAATGATGTCACGTCGCTCAACCTTGGTGCTAACCTTTCGCAAGTGCTAATAGCTACTACATGAAGACGATTACAAGAAAATTAGATGATTTGGAAGCTCAGAGACCAAGAGATCAAGCATTAGACCCAAAAGGAATCAAACTTTCTTGGAATGGGAATGTCTCTCCTTAGAATGATGTTGTGTCATTAATCCTTGGTTTCAATCATTCCCATGCACGAATAGCTTCCAAATAAAGAAGATTACAAGTAAATTAGTTCATTTGGCTGCTCGGCAACCACGAGATCAAGCATCATACCCAAACGGAGCCTAACTTTCTTCGAAAGAAAAGGTCCCTACTTAGAATGATGTGACGTATCTCAACCTTGGTTCTAACCTTTTGCAAGCGCTTATAGCTTCTAGATGAAGACGATTACAAGAAAATTAGATGATTTGGAAGCTCAGAAACCAGGAGATCAAGCATTAGACCCAAAAGGAACCAAACTTCCTTGGAATCGGAAGGTCTCTCATAGAATGATGTTCTAGCACTCAACCTTGGTACTAATGAATCCCAAGCTCTAATATCTTCCAAATAAAGAGGATTACAAGTAAATTAGGTCATTTGATTACTCGACAACCACGAGATCAAGCACCAGACCCAAACGGAACCAAACTTCCTAGGAATGAAAAGATACCTACTAAGAATGGTGTCACGTCGCTCAACCTTAGTTCTAAGCCTTCGCAAGGGCTAATAGCTTCTAAATGAAGACGATTACAAGAAAATTAGATGATTTGGAAGCTCGAGAGACCAAGAGATCAAGCATTAGACCCAAAAGGAATCAAACTTTCTTGAAATGGGAAGGTTTCTCCTTAGAATGATGTTGTGGCATTCAACCTTGGTTCAATCATTCTCATGCATGAATAGCTTCCAAATAAGGAAGATTACAAGTAAATTAGTTCATTTGGCTACTCGGCAAGCACGAGATCAAGGATTAGACCCAAAAGGAACCAAACTTCCTTGGAATGGGAAGGTCTCTCATGGAATGATGTTCTAGCACTCAAATTTGGTTCTAATGAATTCCAAGCACTAATGTCTTCCAAATAAAGAAGATTACAAGTAAATTAGATGATTTGATTACTCGACAACCACGAGATCAAGCATTAGACCCAAACAGAACCAAACTTGCTAGGAATGAAAAGGTGCCTACTTAGAATGATGTTACGTCTCTCAACCTTGCTTCTAACCTTTTGCAAGCGCTTATAGCTTCTAGATGAAGACGATTACAAGAAAATTAGATGATTTGGAAGCTCGAAACCAGGAGATCAAGCATTAGATCCAAAAGGAACCAAACTTCCTTAGAATGGGAAGGTCTCTCATAGAATGATGTTCTAGCACTCAACCTTGGTTCTAATGAATCCCAAGCACTAATATCTTCCAAATAAAGAAGATTACAAGTAAATTAGGTCATTTGATTAATCAACAACCACGAGATCAAGCATTAGACCTAAACGGAACCAAACTTCCTAGGAATGATAATGTGCCTACTAAGAATGATGTCACGTCGCTCAACCTTGGTGCTAACCTTTCGCAAGTGCTAATAGCTACTACATGAAGACGATTACAAGAAAATTAGATGATTTAGAAGCTCGAGACCAGGAGATCAAGCATTAGAGCCAAAAGGAATCGAACTTTCTTGGAATGGGAATGTCTCTCCTTAGAATGATGTTGTGTCATTAATCCTTGGTTTCAATCATTCCCATGCACGAATAGCTTCCAAATAAAGAAGATTACAAGTAAATTAGTTCATTTGGCTGCTCGGCAACCACGAGATCAAGCATCGACCCAAACGGAGCCTAACTTTCTTCGAAAGAAAAGGTCCCTACTTAGAATGATGTGACGTATCTCAACCTTGGTTCTAACCTTTTGCAAGCGCTTATAGCTTCTAGATGAAGACGATTACAAGAAAATTAGATGATTTGGAAGCTCGAAACCAGGAGATCAAGCATTAGACCCAAAAGGAACCCAACTTCCTTGAATCGGAAGGTCTCTCATAGAATGATGTTCTAGCACTCAACCTTGGTACTAATGAATCCCAAGCTCTAATATCTTCCAAATAAAGAGGATTACAAGTAAATTAGGTCATTTGATTACTCGACAACCACGAGATCAAGCACCAGACCCAAACGGAACCAAACTTCCTAGGAATGAAAAGATACCTACTAAGAATGGTGTCACGTCGCTCAACCTTAGTTCTAAGCCTTCGCAAGGGCTAATAGCTTCTAAATGAAGACGATTACAAGAAAATTAGATGATTTGGAAGCTCGAGACCAAGAGATCAAGCATTAGACCCAAAAGGAATCAAACTTTCTTGAAATGGGAAGGTTTCTCCTTAGAATGATGTTGTGGCATTCAACCTTGGTTCAATCATTCTCATGCATGAATAGCTTCCAAATAAGGAAGATTACAAGTAAATTAGTTCATTTGGCTACTCGGCAAGCACGAGATCAAGGATTAGACCCAAAAGGAACCAAACTTCCTTGGAATGGGAAGGTCTCTCATGGAATGATGTTCTAGCACTCAAATTTGGTTCTAATGAATTCCAAGCACTAATGTCTTCCAAATAAAGAAGATTACAAGTAAATTAGATGATTTGATTACTCGACAACCACGAGATCAAGCATTAGACCCAAACAGAACCAAACTTGCTAGGAATGAAAAGGTGCCTACTTAGAATGATGTTACGTCTCTCAACCTTGCTTCTAACCTTTTGCAAGCGCTTATAGCTTCTAGATGAAGACGATTACAAGAAAATTAGATGATTTGGAAGCTCGAAACCAGGAGATCAAGCATTAGATCCAAAAGGAACCAAACTTCCTTAGAATGGGAAGGTCTCTCATAGAATGATGTTCTAGCACTCAACCTTGGTTCTAATGAATCCCAAGCACTAATATCTTCCAAATAAAGAAGATTACAAGTAAATTAGGTCATTTGATTAATCAACAACCACGAGATCAAGCATTAGACCTAAACGGAACCAAACTTCCTAGGAATGATAATGTGCCTACTAAGAATGATGTCACGTCGCTCAACCTTGGTGCTAACCTTTCGCAAGTGCTAATAGCTACTACATGAAGACGATTACAAGAAAATTAGATGATTTAGAAGCTCGTAGACCAGGAGATCAAGCATTAGAGCCAAAAGGAATCGAACTTTCTTGGAATGGGAATGTCTCTCCTTAGAATGATGTTGTGTCATTAATCCTTGGTTTCAATCATTCCCATGCACGAATAGCTTCCAAATAAAGAAGATTACAAGTAAATTAGTTCATTTGGCTGCTCGGCAACCACGAGATCAAGCATCAGACCCAAACGGAGCCTAACTTTCTTCGAAAGAAAAGGTCCCTACTTAGAATGATGTGACGTATCTCAACCTTGGTTCTAACCTTTTGCAAGCGCTTATAGCTTCTAGATGAAGACGATTACAAGAAAATTAGATGATTTGGAAGCTCAGAAACCAGGAGATCAAGCATTAGACCCAAAAGGAACCAAACTTCCTTGGAATCGGAAGGTCTCTCATAGAATGATGTTCTAGCACTCAACCTTGGTACTAATGAATCCCAAGCTCTAATATCTTCCAAATAAAGAGGATTACAAGTAAATTAGGTCATTTGATTACTCGACAACCACGAGATCAAGCATTAGACCCAAACGGAACCAAACTTCCTAGGAATGAAAAGATACCTACTAAGAATGGTGTCACGTCGCTCAACCTTAGTTCTAAGCCTTCGCAAGGGCTAATAGCTTCTAAATGAAGACGATTACAAGAAAATTAGATGATTTGGAAGCTCAGAGACCAAGAGATCAAGCATTAGACCCAAAAGGAATCAAACTTTCTTGAAATGGGAAGGTTTCTCCTTAGAATGATGTTGTGGCATTCAACCTTGGTTCAATCATTCTCATGCATGAATAGCTTCCAAATAAGGAAGATTACAAGTAAATTAGTTCATTTGGCTACTCGGCAAGCACGAGATCAAGGATTAGACCCAAAAGGAACCAAACTTCCTTGGAATGGGAAGGTCTCTCATGGAATGATGTTCTAGCACTCAAATTTGGTTCTAATGAATTCCAAGCACTAATGTCTTCCAAATAAAGAAGATTACAAGTAAATTAGATGATTTGATTACTCGACAACCACGAGATCAAGCATTAGACCCAAACAGAACCAAACTTGCTAGGAATGAAAAGGTGCCTACTTAGAATGATGTTACGTCTCTCAACCTTGCTTCTAACCTTTTGCAAGCGCTTATAGCTTCTAGATGAAGACGATTACAAGAAAATTAGATGATTTGGAAGCTCGAAACCAGGAGATCAAGCATTAGATCCAAAAGGAACCAAACTTCCTTAGAATGGGAAGGTCTCTCATAGAATGATGTTCTAGCACTCAACCTTGGTTCTAATGAATCCCAAGCACTAATATCTTCCAAATAAAGAAGATTACAAGTAAATTAGGTCATTTGATTAATCAACAACCACGAGATCAAGCATTAGACCTAAACGGAACCAAACTTCCTAGGAATGATAATGTGCCTACTAAGAATGATGTCACGTCGCTCAACCTTGGTGCTAACCTTTCGCAAGTGCTAATAGCTACTACATGAAGACGATTACAAGAAAATTAGATGATTTAGAAGCTCAGAGACCAGGAGATCAAGCATTAGAGCCAAAAGGAATCGAACTTTCTTGGAATGGGAATGTCTCTCCTTAGAATGATGTTGTGTCATTAATCCTTGGTTTCAATCATTCCCATGCACGAATAGCTTCCAAATAAAGAAGATTACAAGTAAATTAGTTCATTTGGCTGCTCGGCAACCACGAGATCAAGCATCAGACCCAAACGGAGCCTAACTTTCTTCGAAAGAAAAGGTCCCTACTTAGAATGATGTGACGTATCTCAACCTTGGTTCTAACCTTTTGCAAGCGCTTATAGCTTCTAGATGAAGACGATTACAAGAAAATTAGATGATTTGGAAGCTCAGAAACCAGGAGATCAAGCATTAGACCCAAAAGGAACCCAACTTCCTTGGAATCGGAAGGTCTCTCATAGAATGATGTTCTAGCACTCAACCTTGGTACTAATGAATCCCAAGCTCTAATATCTTCCAAATAAAGAGGATTACAAGTAAATTAGGTCATTTGATTACTCGACAACCACGAGATCAAGCACTGACCCAAACGGAACCAAACTTCCTAGGAATGAAAAGATACCTACTAAGAATGGTGTCACGTCGCTCAACCTTAGTTCTAAGCCTTCGCAAGGGCTAATAGCTTCTAAATGAAGACGATTACAAGAAAATTAGATGATTTGGAAGCTCGAGAGACCAAGAGATCAAGCATTAGACCCAAAAGGAATCAAACTTTCTTGAAATGGGAAGGTTTCTCCTTAGAATGATGTTGTGGCATTCAACCTTGGTTCAATCATTCTCATGCATGAATAGCTTCCAAATAAGGAAGATTACAAGTAAATTAGTTCATTTGGCTACTCTCGGCAAGCACGAGATCAAGGATTAGACCCAAAAGGAACCAAACTTCCTTGGAATGGGAAGGTCTCTCATGGAATGATGTTCTAGCACTCAAATTTGGTTCTAATGAATTCCAAGCACTAATGTCTTCCAAATAAAGAAGATTACAAGTAAATTAGATGATTTGATTACTCGACAACCACGAGATCAAGCATTAGACCCAAACAGAACCAAACTTGCTAGGAATGAAAAGGTGCCTACTTAGAATGATGTTACGTCTCTCAACCTTGCTTCTAACCTTTTGCAAGCGCTTATAGCTTCTAGATGAAGACGATTACAAGAAAATTAGATGATTTGGAAGCTCGAAACCAGGAGATCAAGCATTAGATCCAAAAGGAACCAAACTTCCTTAGAATGGGAAGGTCTCTCATAGAATGATGTTCTAGCACTCAACCTTGGTTCTAATGAATCCCAAGCACTAATATCTTCCAAATAAAGAAGATTACAAGTAAATTAGGTCATTTGATTAATCAACAACCACGAGATCAAACATTAGACCTAAACGGAACCAAACTTCCTAGGAATGATAATGTGCCTACTAAGAATGATGTCACGTCGCTCAACCTTGGTGCTAACCTTTCGCAAGTGCTAATAGCTACTACATGAAGACGATTACAAGAAAATTAGATGATTTAGAAGCTCGGAGACCAGGAGATCAAGCATTAGAGCCAAAAGGAATCGAACTTTCTTGGAATGGGAATGTCTCTCCTTAGAATGATGTTGTGTCATTAATCCTTGGTTTCAATCATTCCCATGCACGAATAGCTTCCAAATAAAGAAGATTACAAGTAAATTAGTTCATTTGGCTGCTCGGCAACCACGAGATCAAGCATCATACCCAAACGGAGCCTAACTTTCTTCGAAAGAAAAGGTCCCTACTTAGAATGATGTGACGTATCTCAACCTTGGTTCTAACCTTTTGCAAGCGCTTATAGCTTCTAGATGAAGACGATTACAAGAAAATTAGATGATTTGGAAGCTCAGAAACCAGGAGATCAAGCATTAGACCCAAAAGGAACCAAACTTCCTTGGAATCGGAAGGTCTCTCATAGAATGATGTTCTAGCACTCAACCTTGGTACTAATGAATCCCAAGCTCTAATATCTTCCAAATAAAGAGGATTACAAGTAAATTAGGTCATTTGATTACTCGACAACCACGAGATCAAGCACTGCACCCAAACGGAACCAAACTTCCTAGGAATGAAAAGATACCTACTAAGAATGGTGTCACGTCGCTCAACCTTAGTTCTAAGCCTTCGCAAGGGCTAATAGCTTCTAAATGAAGACGATTACAAGAAAATTAGATGATTTGGAAGCTCATAGACCAAGAGATCAAGCATTAGACCCAAAAGGAATCAAACTTTCTTGAAATGGGAAGGTTTCTCCTTAGAATGATGTTGTGGCATTCAACCTTGGTTCAATCATTCTCATGCATGAATAGCTTCCAAATAAGGAAGATTACAAGTAAATTAGTTCATTTGGCTACTCGGCAAGCACGAGATCAAGGATTAGACCCAAAAGGAACCAAACTTCCTTGGAATGGGAAGGTCTCTCATGGAATGATGTTCTAGCACTCAAATTTGGTTCTAATGAATTCCAAGCACTAATGTCTTCCAAATAAAGAAGATTACAAGTAAATTAGATGATTTGATTACTCGACAACCACGAGATCAAGCATTAGACCCAAACAAACCAAACTTGCTAGGAATGAAAAGGTGCCTACTTAGAATGATGTTACGTCTCTCAACCTTGCTTCTAACCTTTGCAAGCGCTTATAGCTTCTAGATGAAGACGATTACAAGAAAATTAGATGATTTGGAAGCTCGAAACCAGGAGATCAAGCATTAGATCCAAAAGGAACCAAACTTCCTTAGAATGGGAAGGTCTCTCATAGAATGATGTTCTAGCACTCAACCTTGGTTCTAATGAATCCCAAGCACTAATATCTTCCAAATAAAGAAGATTACAAGTAAATTAGGTCATTTGATTAATCAACAACCACGAGATCAAGCATTAGACCTAAACGGAACCAAACTTCCTAGGAATGATAATGTGCCTACTAAGAATGATGTCACGTCGCTCAACCTTGGTGCTAACCTTTCGCAAGTGCTAATAGCTACTACATGAAGACGATTACAAGAAAATTAGATGATTTAGAAGCTCGGAGACCAGGAGATCAAGCATTAGAGCCAAAAGGAATCGAACTTTCTTGGAATGGGAATGTCTCTCCTTAGAATGATGTTGTGTCATTAATCCTTGGTTTCAATCATTCCCATGCACGAATAGCTTCCAAATAAAGAAGATTACAAGTAAATTAGTTCATTTGGCTGCTCGGCAACCACGAGATCAAGCATCGGACCCAAACGGAGCCTAACTTTCTTCGAAAGAAAAGGTCCCTACTTAGAATGATGTGACGTATCTCAACCTTGGTTCTAACCTTTTGCAAGCGCTTATAGCTTCTAGATGAAGACGATTACAAGAAAATTAGATGATTTGGAAGCTCGAAACCAGGAGATCAAGCATTAGACCCAAAAGGAACCAAACTTCCTTGGAATCGGAAGGTCTCTCATAGAATGATGTTCTAGCACTCAACCTTGGTACTAATGAATCCCAAGCTCTAATATCTTCCAAATAAAGAGGATTACAAGTAAATTAGGTCATTTGATTACTCGACAACCACGAGATCAAGCACTGGACCCAAACGGAACCAAACTTCCTAGGAATGAAAAGATACCTACTAAGAATGGTGTCACGTCGCTCAACCTTAGTTCTAAGCCTTCGCAAGGGCTAATAGCTTCTAAATGAAGACGATTACAAGAAAATTAGATGATTTGGAAGCTCGAGACCAAGAGATCAAGCATTAGACCCAAAAGGAATCAAACTTTCTTGAAATGGGAAGGTTTCTCCTTAGAATGATGTTGTGGCATTCAACCTTGGTTCAATCATTCTCATGCATGAATAGCTTCCAAATAAGGAAGATTACAAGTAAATTAGTTCATTTGGCTACTCGGCAAAGCACGAGATCAAGGATTAGACCCAAAAGGAACCAAACTTCCTTGGAATGGGAAGGTCTCTCATGGAATGATGTTCTAGCACTCAAATTTGGTTCTAATGAATTCCAAGCACTAATGTCTTCCAAATAAAGAAGATTACAAGTAAATTAGATGATTTGATTACTCGACAACCACGAGATCAAGCATTAGACCCAAACAGAACCAAACTTGCTAGGAATGAAAAGGTGCCTACTTAGAATGATGTTACGTCTCTCAACCTTGCTTCTAACCTTTTGCAAGCGCTTATAGCTTCTAGATGAAGACGATTACAAGAAAATTAGATGATTTGGAAGCTCGAAACCGGGAGATCAAGCATTAGATCCAAAAGGAACCAAACTTCCTTAGAATGGGAAGGTCTCTCATAGAATGATGTTCTAGCACTCAACCTTGGTTCTAATGAATCCCAAGCACTAATATCTTCCAAATAAAGAAGATTACAAGTAAATTAGGTCATTTGATTAATCAACAACCACGAGATCAAGCATTAGACCTAAACGGAACCAAACTTCCTAGGAATGATAATGTGCCTACTAAGAATGATGTCACGTCGCTCAACCTTGGTGCTAACCTTTCGCAAGTGCTAATAGCTACTACATGAAGACGATTACAAGAAAATTAGATGATTTAGAAGCTCGAGAGACCAGGAGATCAAGCATTAGAGCCAAAAGGAATCGAACTTTCTTGGAATGGGAATGTCTCTCCTTAGAATGATGTTGTGTCATTAATCCTTGGTTTCAATCATTCCCATGCACGAATAGCTTCCAAATAAAGAAGATTACAAGTAAATTAGTTCATTTGGCTGCTCGGCAACCACGAGATCAAGCATCAGACCCAAACGGAGCCTAACTTTCTTCGAAAGAAAAGGTCCCTACTTAGAATGATGTGACGTATCTCAACCTTGGTTCTAACCTTTTGCAAGCGCTTATAGCTTCTAGATGAAGACGATTACAAGAAAATTAGATGATTTGGAAGCTCAGAAACCAGGAGATCAAGCATTAGACCCAAAAGGAACCAAACTTCCTTGGAATCGGAAGGTCTCTCATAGAATGATGTTCTAGCACTCAACCTTGGTACTAATGAATCCCAAGCTCTAATATCTTCCAAATAAAGAGGATTACAAGTAAATTAGGTCATTTGATTACTCGACAACCACGAGATCAAGCACCAGACCCAAACGGAACCAAACTTCCTAGGAATGAAAAGATACCTACTAAGAATGGTGTCACGTCGCTCAACCTTAGTTCTAAGCCTTCGCAAGGGCTAATAGCTTCTAAATGAAGACGATTACAAGAAAATTAGATGATTTGGAAGCTCGAGAGACCAAGAGATCAAGCATTAGACCCAAAAGGAATCAAACTTTCTTGAAATGGGAAGGTTTCTCCTTAGAATGATGTTGTGGCATTCAACCTTGGTTCAATCATTCTCATGCATGAATAGCTTCCAAATAAGGAAGATTACAAGTAAATTAGTTCATTTGGCTACTCGGCAAGCACGAGATCAAGGATTAGACCCAAAAGGAACCAAACTTCCTTGGAATGGGAAGGTCTCTCATGGAATGATGTTCTAGCACTCAAATTTGGTTCTAATGAATTCCAAGCACTAATGTCTTCCAAATAAAGAAGATTACAAGTAAATTAGATGATTTGATTACTCGACAACCACGAGATCAAGCATTAGACCCAAACAGAACCAAACTTGCTAGGAATGAAAAGGTGCCTACTTAGAATGATGTTACGTCTCTCAACCTTGCTTCTAACCTTTTGCAAGCGCTTATAGCTTCTAGATGAAGACGATTACAAGAAAATTAGATGATTTGGAAGCTCAAACCAGGAGATCAAGCATTAGATCCAAAAGGAACCAAACTTCCTTAGAATGGGAAGGTCTCTCATAGAATGATGTTCTAGCACTCAACCTTGGTTCTAATGAATCCCAAGCACTAATATCTTCCAAATAAAGAAGATTACAAGTAAATTAGGTCATTTGATTAATCAACAACCACGAGATCAAGCATTAGACCTAAACGGAACCAAACTTCCTAGGAATGATAATGTGCCTACTAAGAATGATGTCACGTCGCTCAACCTTGGTGCTAACCTTTCGCAAGTGCTAATAGCTACTACATGAAGACGATTACAAGAAAATTAGATGATTTAGAAGCTCGAGACCAGGAGATCAAGCATTAGAGCCAAAAGGAATCGAACTTTCTTGGAATGGGAATGTCTCTCCTTAGAATGATGTTGTGTCATTAATCCTTGGTTTCAATCATTCCCATGCACGAATAGCTTCCAAATAAAGAAGATTACAAGTAAATTAGTTCATTTGGCTGCTTCGGCAACCACGAGATCAAGCATCGACCCAAACGGAGCCTAACTTTCTTCGAAAGAAAAGGTCCCTACTTAGAATGATGTGACGTATCTCAACCTTGGTTCTAACCTTTTGCAAGCGCTTATAGCTTCTAGATGAAGACGATTACAAGAAAATTAGATGATTTGGAAGCTCGAAACCAGGAGATCAAGCATTAGACCCAAAAGGAACCAAACTTCCTTGGAATCGGAAGGTCTCTCATAGAATGATGTTCTAGCACTCAACCTTGGTACTAATGAATCCCAAGCTCTAATATCTTCCAAATAAAGAGGATTACAAGTAAATTAGGTCATTTGATTACTCGACAACCACGAGATCAAGCACCAGACCCAAACGGAACCAAACTTCCTAGGAATGAAAAGATACCTACTAAGAATGGTGTCACGTCGCTCAACCTTAGTTCTAAGCCTTCGCAAGGGCTAATAGCTTCTAAATGAAGACGATTACAAGAAAATTAGATGATTTGGAAGCTCGGAGACCAAGAGATCAAGCATTAGACCCAAAAGGAATCAAACTTTCTTGAAATGGGAAGGTTTCTCCTTAGAATGATGTTGTGGCATTCAACCTTGGTTCAATCATTCTCATGCATGAATAGCTTCCAAATAAGGAAGATTACAAGTAAATTAGTTCATTTGGCTACTCGGCAAGCACGAGATCAAGGATTAGACCCAAAAGGAACCAAACTTCCTTGGAATGGGAAGGTCTCTCATGGAATGATGTTCTAGCACTCAAATTTGGTTCTAATGAATTCCAAGCACTAATGTCTTCCAAATAAAGAAGATTACAAGTAAATTAGATGATTTGATTACTCGACAACCACGAGATCAAGCATTAGACCCAAACAGAACCAAACTTGCTAGGAATGAAAAGGTGCCTACTTAGAATGATGTTACGTCTCTCAACCTTGCTTCTAACCTTTTGCAAGCGCTTATAGCTTCTAGATGAAGACGATTACAAGAAAATTAGATGATTTGGAAGCTCGAAACCAGGAGATCAAGCATTAGATCCAAAAGGAACCAAACTTCCTTAGAATGGGAAGGTCTCTCATAGAATGATGTTCTAGCACTCAACCTTGGTTCTAATGAATCCCAAGCACTAATATCTTCCAAATAAAGAAGATTACAAGTAAATTAGGTCATTTGATTAATCAACAACCACGAGATCAAGCATTAGACCTAAACGGAACCAAACTTCCTAGGAATGATAATGTGCCTACTAAGAATGATGTCACGTCGCTCAACCTTGGTGCTAACCTTTCGCAAGTGCTAATAGCTACTACATGAAGACGATTACAAGAAAATTAGATGATTTAGAAGCTCGAGAGACCAGGAGATCAAGCATTAGAGCCAAAAGGAATCGAACTTTCTTGGAATGGGAATGTCTCTCCTTAGAATGATGTTGTGTCATTAATCCTTGGTTTCAATCATTCCCATGCACGAATAGCTTCCAAATAAAGAAGATTACAAGTAAATTAGTTCATTTGGCTGCTCGGCAACCACGAGATCAAGCATCAGACCCAAACGGAGCCTAACTTTCTTCGAAAGAAAAGGTCCCTACTTAGAATGATGTGACGTATCTCAACCTTGGTTCTAACCTTTTGCAAGCGCTTATAGCTTCTAGATGAAGACGATTACAAGAAAATTAGATGATTTGGAAGCTCAGAAACCAGGAGATCAAGCATTAGACCCAAAAGGAACCCAACTTCCTTGGAATCGGAAGGTCTCTCATAGAATGATGTTCTAGCACTCAACCTTGGTACTAATGAATCCCAAGCTCTAATATCTTCCAAATAAAGAGGATTACAAGTAAATTAGGTCATTTGATTACTCGACAACCACGAGATCAAGCACCAGACCCAAACGGAACCAAACTTCCTAGGAATGAAAAGATACCTACTAAGAATGGTGTCACGTCGCTCAACCTTAGTTCTAAGCCTTCGCAAGGGCTAATAGCTTCTAAATGAAGACGATTACAAGAAAATTAGATGATTTGGAAGCTCAGAGACCAAGAGATCAAGCATTAGACCCAAAAGGAATCAAACTTTCTTGAAATGGGAAGGTTTCTCCTTAGAATGATGTTGTGGCATTCAACCTTGGTTCAATCATTCTCATGCATGAATAGCTTCCAAATAAGGAAGATTACAAGTAAATTAGTTCATTTGGCTACTCGGCAAGCACGAGATCAAGGATTAGACCCAAAAGGAACCAAACTTCCTTGGAATGGGAAGGTCTCTCATGGAATGATGTTCTAGCACTCAAATTTGGTTCTAATGAATTCCAAGCACTAATGTCTTCCAAATAAAGAAGATTACAAGTAAATTAGATGATTTGATTACTCGACAACCACGAGATCAAGCATTAGACCCAAACAGAACCAAACTTGCTAGGAATGAAAAGGTGCCTACTTAGAATGATGTTACGTCTCTCAACCTTGCTTCTAACCTTTTGCAAGCGCTTATAGCTTCTAGATGAAGACGATTACAAGAAAATTAGATGATTTGGAAGCTCAGAAACCAGGAGATCAAGCATTAGATCCAAAAGGAACCAAACTTCCTTAGAATGGGAAGGTCTCTCATAGAATGATGTTCTAGCACTCAACCTTGGTTCTAATGAATCCCAAGCACTAATATCTTCCAAATAAAGAAGATTACAAGTAAATTAGGTCATTTGATTAATCAACAACCACGAGATCAAGCATTAGACCTAAACGGAACCAAACTTCCTAGGAATGATAATGTGCCTACTAAGAATGATGTCACGTCGCTCAACCTTGGTGCTAACCTTTCGCAAGTGCTAATAGCTACTACATGAAGACGATTACAAGAAAATTAGATGATTTAGAAGCTCGGAGACCAGGAGATCAAGCATTAGAGCCAAAAGGAATCGAACTTTCTTGGAATGGGAATGTCTCTCCTTAGAATGATGTTGTGTCATTAATCCTTGGTTTCAATCATTCCCATGCACGAATAGCTTCCAAATAAAGAAGATTACAAGTAAATTAGTTCATTTGGCTGCTCGGCAACCACGAGATCAAGCATCAGACCCAAACGGAGCCTAACTTTCTTCGAAAGAAAAGGTCCCTACTTAGAATGATGTGACGTATCTCAACCTTGGTTCTAACCTTTTGCAAGCGCTTATAGCTTCTAGATGAAGACGATTACAAGAAAATTAGATGATTTGGAAGCTCAGAAACCCGGAGATCAAGCATTAGACCCAAAAGGAACCAAACTTCCTTGGAATCGGAAGGTCTCTCATAGAATGATGTTCTAGCACTCAACCTTGGTACTAATGAATCCCAAGCTCTAATATCTTCCAAATAAAGAGGATTACAAGTAAATTAGGTCATTTGATTACTCGACAACCACGAGATCAAGCACCAGACCCAAACGGAACCAAACTTCCTAGGAATGAAAAGATACCTACTAAGAATGGTGTCACGTCGCTCAACCTTAGTTCTAAGCCTTCGCAAGGGCTAATAGCTTCTAAATGAAGACGATTACAAGAAAATTAGATGATTTGGAAGCTCAGAGACCAAGAGATCAAGCATTAGACCCAAAAGGAATCAAACTTTCTTGAAATGGGAAGGTTTCTCCTTAGAATGATGTTGTGGCATTCAACCTTGGTTCAATCATTCTCATGCATGAATAGCTTCCAAATAAGGAAGATTACAAGTAAATTAGTTCATTTGGCTACTCGGCAAGCACGAGATCAAGGATTAGACCCAAAAGGAACCAAACTTCCTTGGAATGGGAAGGTCTCTCATGGAATGATGTTCTAGCACTCAAATTTGGTTCTAATGAATTCCAAGCACTAATGTCTTCCAAATAAAGAAGATTACAAGTAAATTAGATGATTTGATTACTCGACAACCACGAGATCAAGCATTAGACCCAAACAGAACCAAACTTGCTAGGAATGAAAAGGTGCCTACTTAGAATGATGTTACGTCTCTCAACCTTGCTTCTAACCTTTTGCAAGCGCTTATAGCTTCTAGATGAAGACGATTACAAGAAAATTAGATGATTTGGAAGCTCGAAACCAGGAGATCAAGCATTAGATCCAAAAGGAACCAAACTTCCTTAGAATGGGAAGGTCTCTCATAGAATGATGTTCTAGCACTCAACCTTGGTTCTAATGAATCCCAAGCACTAATATCTTCCAAATAAAGAAGATTACAAGTAAATTAGGTCATTTGATTAATCAACAACCACGAGATCAAGCATTAGACCTAAACGGAACCAAACTTCCTAGGAATGATAATGTGCCTACTAAGAATGATGTCACGTCGCTCAACCTTGGTGCTAACCTTTCGCAAGTGCTAATAGCTACTACATGAAGACGATTACAAGAAAATTAGATGATTTAGAAGCTCGAGACCAGGGAGATCAAGCATTAGAGCCAAAAGGAATCGAACTTTCTTGGAATGGGAATGTCTCTCCTTAGAATGATGTTGTGTCATTAATCCTTGGTTTCAATCATTCCCATGCACGAATAGCTTCCAAATAAAGAAGATTACAAGTAAATTAGTTCATTTGGCTGCTCGGCAACCACGAGATCAAGCATCAGACCCAAACGGAGCCTAACTTTCTTCGAAAGAAAAGGTCCCTACTTAGAATGATGTGACGTATCTCAACCTTGGTTCTAACCTTTTGCAAGCGCTTATAGCTTCTAGATGAAGACGATTACAAGAAAATTAGATGATTTGGAAGCTCGAAACCAGGAGATCAAGCATTAGACCCAAAAGGAACCAAACTTCCTTGGAATCGGAAGGTCTCTCATAGAATGATGTTCTAGCACTCAACCTTGGTACTAATGAATCCCAAGCTCTAATATCTTCCAAATAAAGAGGATTACAAGTAAATTAGGTCATTTGATTACTCGACAACCACGAGATCAAGCACCAGACCCAAACGGAACCAAACTTCCTAGGAATGAAAAGATACCTACTAAGAATGGTGTCACGTCGCTCAACCTTAGTTCTAAGCCTTCGCAAGGGCTAATAGCTTCTAAATGAAGACGATTACAAGAAAATTAGATGATTTGGAAGCTCAGAGACCAAGAGATCAAGCATTAGACCCAAAAGGAATCAAACTTTCTTGAAATGGGAAGGTTTCTCCTTAGAATGATGTTGTGGCATTCAACCTTGGTTCAATCATTCTCATGCATGAATAGCTTCCAAATAAGGAAGATTACAAGTAAATTAGTTCATTTGGCTACTCGGCAAGCACGAGATCAAGGATTAGACCCAAAAGGAACCAAACTTCCTTGGAATGGGAAGGTCTCTCATGGAATGATGTTCTAGCACTCAAATTTGGTTCTAATGAATTCCAAGCACTAATGTCTTCCAAATAAAGAAGATTACAAGTAAATTAGATGATTTGATTACTCGACAACCACGAGATCAAGCATTAGACCCAAACAGAACCAAACTTGCTAGGAATGAAAAGGTGCCTACTTAGAATGATGTTACGTCTCTCAACCTTGCTTCTAACCTTTTGCAAGCGCTTATAGCTTCTAGATGAAGACGATTACAAGAAAATTAGATGATTTGGAAGCTCGAAACCGGAGATCAAGCATTAGATCCAAAAGGAACCAAACTTCCTTAGAATGGGAAGGTCTCTCATAGAATGATGTTCTAGCACTCAACCTTGGTTCTAATGAATCCCAAGCACTAATATCTTCCAAATAAAGAAGATTACAAGTAAATTAGGTCATTTGATTAATCAACAACCACGAGATCAAGCATTAGACCTAAACGGAACCAAACTTCCTAGGAATGATAATGTGCCTACTAAGAATGATGTCACGTCGCTTCAACCTTGGTGCTAACCTTTCGCAAGTGCTAATAGCTACTACATGAAGACGATTACAAGAAAATTAGATGATTTAGAAGCTCAGAGACCAGGAGATCAAGCATTAGAGCCAAAAGGAATCGAACTTTCTTGGAATGGGAATGTCTCTCCTTAGAATGATGTTGTGTCATTAATCCTTGGTTTCAATCATTCCCATGCACGAATAGCTTCCAAATAAAGAAGATTACAAGTAAATTAGTTCATTTGGCTGCTCGGCAACCACGAGATCAAGCATCAGACCCAAACGGAGCCTAACTTTCTTCGAAAGAAAAGGTCCCTACTTAGAATGATGTGACGTATCTCAACCTTGGTTCTAACCTTTTGCAAGCGCTTATAGCTTCTAGATGAAGACGATTACAAGAAAATTAGATGATTTGGAAGCTCAGAAACCAGGAGATCAAGCATTAGACCCAAAAGGAACCCAACTTCCTTGGAATCGGAAGGTCTCTCATAGAATGATGTTCTAGCACTCAACCTTGGTACTAATGAATCCCAAGCTCTAATATCTTCCAAATAAAGAGGATTACAAGTAAATTAGGTCATTTGATTACTCGACAACCACGAGATCAAGCACCAGACCCAAACGGAACCAAACTTCCTAGGAATGAAAAGATACCTACTAAGAATGGTGTCACGTCGCTCAACCTTAGTTCTAAGCCTTCGCAAGGGCTAATAGCTTCTAAATGAAGACGATTACAAGAAAATTAGATGATTTGGAAGCTCGAGACCAAGAGATCAAGCATTAGACCCAAAAGGAATCAAACTTTCTTGAAATGGGAAGGTTTCTCCTTAGAATGATGTTGTGGCATTCAACCTTGGTTCAATCATTCTCATGCATGAATAGCTTCCAAATAAGGAAGATTACAAGTAAATTAGTTCATTTGGCTACTCGGCAGCACGAGATCAAGGATTAGACCCAAAAGGAACCAAACTTCCTTGGAATGGGAAGGTCTCTCATGGAATGATGTTCTAGCACTCAAATTTGGTTCTAATGAATTCCAAGCACTAATGTCTTCCAAATAAAGAAGATTACAAGTAAATTAGATGATTTGATTACTCGACAACCACGAGATCAAGCATTAGACCCAAACAGAACCAAACTTGCTAGGAATGAAAAGGTGCCTACTTAGAATGATGTTACGTCTCTCAACCTTGCTTCTAACCTTTTGCAAGCGCTTATAGCTTCTAGATGAAGACGATTACAAGAAAATTAGATGATTTGGAAGCTCGAAACCAGGAGATCAAGCATTAGATCCAAAAGGAACCAAACTTCCTTAGAATGGGAAGGTCTCTCATAGAATGATGTTCTAGCACTCAACCTTGGTTCTAATGAATCCCAAGCACTAATATCTTCCAAATAAAGAAGATTACAAGTAAATTAGGTCATTTGATTAATCAACAACCACGAGATCAAGCATTAGACCTAAACGGAACCAAACTTCCTAGGAATGATAATGTGCCTACTAAGAATGATGTCACGTCGCTCAACCTTGGTGCTAACCTTTCGCAAGTGCTAATAGCTACTACATGAAGACGATTACAAGAAAATTAGATGATTTAGAAGCTCGAGACCAGGAGATCAAGCATTAGAGCCAAAAGGAATCGAACTTTCTTGGAATGGGAATGTCTCTCCTTAGAATGATGTTGTGTCATTAATCCTTGGTTTCAATCATTCCCATGCACGAATAGCTTCCAAATAAAGAAGATTACAAGTAAATTAGTTCATTTGGCTGCTCGGCAACCACGAGATCAAGCATCAGACCCAAACGGAGCCTAACTTTCTTCGAAAGAAAAGGTCCCTACTTAGAATGATGTGACGTATCTCAACCTTGGTTCTAACCTTTTGCAAGCGCTTATAGCTTCTAGATGAAGACGATTACAAGAAAATTAGATGATTTGGAAGCTCAGAAACCAGGAGATCAAGCATTAGACCCAAAAGGAACCAAACTTCCTTGGAATCGGAAGGTCTCTCATAGAATGATGTTCTAGCACTCAACCTTGGTACTAATGAATCCCAAGCTCTAATATCTTCCAAATAAAGAGGATTACAAGTAAATTAGGTCATTTGATTACTCGACAACCACGAGATCAAGCACTGGACCCAAACGGAACCAAACTTCCTAGGAATGAAAAGATACCTACTAAGAATGGTGTCACGTCGCTCAACCTTAGTTCTAAGCATTCGCAAGGGCTAATAGCTTCTAAATGAAGACGATTACAAGAAAATTAGATGATTTGGAAGCTCAGAGACCAAGAGATCAAGCATTAGACCCAAAAGGAATCAAACTTTCTTGAAATGGGAAGGTTTCTCCTTAGAATGATGTTGTGGCATTCAACCTTGGTTCAATCATTCTCATGCATGAATAGCTTCCAAATAAGGAAGATTACAAGTAAATTAGTTCATTTGGCTACTCGGCAAGCACGAGATCAAGGATTAGACCCAAAAGGAACCAAACTTCCTTGGAATGGGAAGGTCTCTCATGGAATGATGTTCTAGCACTCAAATTTGGTTCTAATGAATTCCAAGCACTAATGTCTTCCAAATAAAGAAGATTACAAGTAAATTAGATGATTTGATTACTCGACAACCACGAGATCAAGCATTAGACCCAAACGAACCAAACTTGCTAGGAATGAAAAGGTGCCTACTTAGAATGATGTTACGTCTCTCAACCTTGCTTCTAACCTTTTGCAAGCGCTTATAGCTTCTAGATGAAGACGATTACAAGAAAATTAGATGATTTGGAAGCTCGAAACCAGGAGATCAAGCATTAGATCCAAAAGGAACCAAACTTCCTTAGAATGGGAAGGTCTCTCATAGAATGATGTTCTAGCACTCAACCTTGGTTCTAATGAATCCCAAGCACTAATATCTTCCAAATAAAGAAGATTACAAGTAAATTAGGTCATTTGATTAATCAACAACCACGAGATCAAGCATTAGACCTAAACGGAACCAAACTTCCTAGGAATGATAATGTGCCTACTAAGAATGATGTCACGTCGCTCAACCTTGGTGCTAACCTTTCGCAAGTGCTAATAGCTACTACATGAAGACGATTACAAGAAAATTAGATGATTTAGAAGCTCGAGACCAGGAGATCAAGCATTAGAGCCAAAAGGAATCGAACTTTCTTGGAATGGGAATGTCTCTCCTTAGAATGATGTTGTGTCATTAATCCTTGGTTTCAATCATTCCCATGCACGAATAGCTTCCAAATAAAGAAGATTACAAGTAAATTAGTTCATTTGGCTGCTCGGCAACCACGAGATCAAGCATCGGACCCAAACGGAGCCTAACTTTCTTCGAAAGAAAAGGTCCCTACTTAGAATGATGTGACGTATCTCAACCTTGGTTCTAACCTTTTGCAAGCGCTTATAGCTTCTAGATGAAGACGATTACAAGAAAATTAGATGATTTGGAAGCTCGAAACCAGGAGATCAAGCATTAGACCCAAAAGGAACCAAACTTCCTTGGAATCGGAAGGTCTCTCATAGAATGATGTTCTAGCACTCAACCTTGGTACTAATGAATCCCAAGCTCTAATATCTTCCAAATAAAGAGGATTACAAGTAAATTAGGTCATTTGATTACTCGACAACCACGAGATCAAGCACTGACCCAAACGGAACCAAACTTCCTAGGAATGAAAAGATACCTACTAAGAATGGTGTCACGTCGCTCAACCTTAGTTCTAAGCATTCGCAAGGGCTAATAGCTTCTAAATGAAGACGATTACAAGAAAATTAGATGATTTGGAAGCTCGAGAGACCAAGAGATCAAGCATTAGACCCAAAAGGAATCAAACTTTCTTGAAATGGGAAGGTTTCTCCTTAGAATGATGTTGTGGCATTCAACCTTGGTTCAATCATTCTCATGCATGAATAGCTTCCAAATAAGGAAGATTACAAGTAAATTAGTTCATTTGGCTACTCGGCAAGCACGAGATCAAGGATTAGACCCAAAAGGAACCAAACTTCCTTGGAATGGGAAGGTCTCTCATGGAATGATGTTCTAGCACTCAAATTTGGTTCTAATGAATTCCAAGCACTAATGTCTTCCAAATAAAGAAGATTACAAGTAAATTAGATGATTTGATTACTCGACAACCACGAGATCAAGCATTAGACCCAAACAGAACCAAACTTGCTAGGAATGAAAAGGTGCCTACTTAGAATGATGTTACGTCTCTCAACCTTGCTTCTAACCTTTTGCAAGCGCTTATAGCTTCTAGATGAAGACGATTACAAGAAAATTAGATGATTTGGAAGCTCGAAACCAGGAGATCAAGCATTAGATCCAAAAGGAACCAAACTTCCTTAGAATGGGAAGGTCTCTCATAGAATGATGTTCTAGCACTCAACCTTGGTTCTAATGAATCCCAAGCACTAATATCTTCCAAATAAAGAAGATTACAAGTAAATTAGGTCATTTGATTAATCAACAACCACGAGATCAAGCATTAGACCTAAACGGAACCAAACTTCCTAGGAATGATAATGTGCCTACTAAGAATGATGTCACGTCGCTCAACCTTGGTGCTAACCTTTCGCAAGTGCTAATAGCTACTACATGAAGACGATTACAAGAAAATTAGATGATTTAGAAGCTCATAGACCAGAGATCAAGCATTAGAGCCAAAAGGAATCGAACTTTCTTGGAATGGGAATGTCTCTCCTTAGAATGATGTTGTGTCATTAATCCTTGGTTTCAATCATTCCCATGCACGAATAGCTTCCAAATAAAGAAGATTACAAGTAAATTAGTTCATTTGGCTGCTCGGCAACCACGAGATCAAGCATCGGACCCAAACGGAGCCTAACTTTCTTCGAAAGAAAAGGTCCCTACTTAGAATGATGTGACGTATCTCAACCTTGGTTCTAACCTTTTGCAAGCGCTTATAGCTTCTAGATGAAGACGATTACAAGAAAATTAGATGATTTGGAAGCTCGAAACCAGGAGATCAAGCATTAGACCCAAAAGGAACCAAACTTCCTTGGAATCGGAAGGTCTCTCATAGAATGATGTTCTAGCACTCAACCTTGGTACTAATGAATCCCAAGCTCTAATATCTTCCAAATAAAGAGGATTACAAGTAAATTAGGTCATTTGATTACTCGACAACCACGAGATCAAGCACCAGACCCAAACGGAACCAAACTTCCTAGGAATGAAAAGATACCTACTAAGAATGGTGTCACGTCGCTCAACCTTAGTTCTAAGCCTTCGCAAGGGCTAATAGCTTCTAAATGAAGACGATTACAAGAAAATTAGATGATTTGGAAGCTCGAGACCAAGAGATCAAGCATTAGACCCAAAAGGAATCAAACTTTCTTGAAATGGGAAGGTTTCTCCTTAGAATGATGTTGTGGCATTCAACCTTGGTTCAATCATTCTCATGCATGAATAGCTTCCAAATAAGGAAGATTACAAGTAAATTAGTTCATTTGGCTACTCGGCAAGCACGAGATCAAGGATTAGACCCAAAAGGAACCAAACTTCCTTGGAATGGGAAGGTCTCTCATGGAATGATGTTCTAGCACTCAAATTTGGTTCTAATGAATTCCAAGCACTAATGTCTTCCAAATAAAGAAGATTACAAGTAAATTAGATGATTTGATTACTCGACAACCACGAGATCAAGCATTAGACCCAAACAGAACCAAACTTGCTAGGAATGAAAAGGTGCCTACTTAGAATGATGTTACGTCTCTCAACCTTGCTTCTAACCTTTTGCAAGCGCTTATAGCTTCTAGATGAAGACGATTACAAGAAAATTAGATGATTTGGAAGCTCGAAACCGGAGATCAAGCATTAGATCCAAAAGGAACCAAACTTCCTTAGAATGGGAAGGTCTCTCATAGAATGATGTTCTAGCACTCAACCTTGGTTCTAATGAATCCCAAGCACTAATATCTTCCAAATAAAGAAGATTACAAGTAAATTAGGTCATTTGATTAATCAACAACCACGAGATCAAGCATTAGACCTAAACGGAACCAAACTTCCTAGGAATGATAATGTGCCTACTAAGAATGATGTCACGTCGCTCAACCTTGGTGCTAACCTTTCGCAAGTGCTAATAGCTACTACATGAAGACGATTACAAGAAAATTAGATGATTTAGAAGCTCGGAGACCAGGAGATCAAGCATTAGAGCCAAAAGGAATCGAACTTTCTTGGAATGGGAATGTCTCTCCTTAGAATGATGTTGTGTCATTAATCCTTGGTTTCAATCATTCCCATGCACGAATAGCTTCCAAATAAAGAAGATTACAAGTAAATTAGTTCATTTGGCTGCTCGGCAACCACGAGATCAAGCATCGACCCAAACGGAGCCTAACTTTCTTCGAAAGAAAAGGTCCCTACTTAGAATGATGTGACGTATCTCAACCTTGGTTCTAACCTTTTGCAAGCGCTTATAGCTTCTAGATGAAGACGATTACAAGAAAATTAGATGATTTGGAAGCTCGAAACCAGGAGATCAAGCATTAGACCCAAAAGGAACCAAACTTCCTTGGAATCGGAAGGTCTCTCATAGAATGATGTTCTAGCACTCAACCTTGGTACTAATGAATCCCAAGCTCTAATATCTTCCAAATAAAGAGGATTACAAGTAAATTAGGTCATTTGATTACTCGACAACCACGAGATCAAGCACTGACCCAAACGGAACCAAACTTCCTAGGAATGAAAAGATACCTACTAAGAATGGTGTCACGTCGCTCAACCTTAGTTCTAAGCATTCGCAAGGGCTAATAGCTTCTAAATGAAGACGATTACAAGAAAATTAGATGATTTGGAAGCTCGAGAGACCAAGAGATCAAGCATTAGACCCAAAAGGAATCAAACTTTCTTGAAATGGGAAGGTTTCTCCTTAGAATGATGTTGTGGCATTCAACCTTGGTTCAATCATTCTCATGCATGAATAGCTTCCAAATAAGGAAGATTACAAGTAAATTAGTTCATTTGGCTACTCGGCAAGCACGAGATCAAGGATTAGACCCAAAAGGAACCAAACTTCCTTGGAATGGGAAGGTCTCTCATGGAATGATGTTCTAGCACTCAAATTTGGTTCTAATGAATTCCAAGCACTAATGTCTTCCAAATAAAGAAGATTACAAGTAAATTAGATGATTTGATTACTCGACAACCACGAGATCAAGCATTAGACCCAAACAGAACCAAACTTGCTAGGAATGAAAAGGTGCCTACTTAGAATGATGTTACGTCTCTCAACCTTGCTTCTAACCTTTTGCAAGCGCTTATAGCTTCTAGATGAAGACGATTACAAGAAAATTAGATGATTTGGAAGCTCGAAACCAGGAGATCAAGCATTAGATCCAAAAGGAACCAAACTTCCTTAGAATGGGAAGGTCTCTCATAGAATGATGTTCTAGCACTCAACCTTGGTTCTAATGAATCCCAAGCACTAATATCTTCCAAATAAAGAAGATTACAAGTAAATTAGGTCATTTGATTAATCAACAACCACGAGATCAAGCATTAGACCTAAACGGAACCAAACTTCCTAGGAATGATAATGTGCCTACTAAGAATGATGTCACGTCGCTCAACCTTGGTGCTAACCTTTCGCAAGTGCTAATAGCTACTACATGAAGACGATTACAAGAAAATTAGATGATTTAGAAGCTCGAGACCAGGAGATCAAGCATTAGAGCCAAAAGGAATCGAACTTTCTTGGAATGGGAATGTCTCTCCTTAGAATGATGTTGTGTCATTAATCCTTGGTTTCAATCATTCCCATGCACGAATAGCTTCCAAATAAAGAAGATTACAAGTAAATTAGTTCATTTGGCTGCTCGGCAACCACGAGATCAAGCATCGGACCCAAACGGAGCCTAACTTTCTTCGAAAGAAAAGGTCCCTACTTAGAATGATGTGACGTATCTCAACCTTGGTTCTAACCTTTTGCAAGCGCTTATAGCTTCTAGATGAAGACGATTACAAGAAAATTAGATGATTTGGAAGCTCGAAACCGGGAGATCAAGCATTAGACCCAAAAGGAACCAAACTTCCTTGGAATCGGAAGGTCTCTCATAGAATGATGTTCTAGCACTCAACCTTGGTACTAATGAATCCCAAGCTCTAATATCTTCCAAATAAAGAGGATTACAAGTAAATTAGGTCATTTGATTACTCGACAACCACGAGATCAAGCACTGGACCCAAACGGAACCAAACTTCCTAGGAATGAAAAGATACCTACTAAGAATGGTGTCACGTCGCTCAACCTTAGTTCTAAGCCTTCGCAAGGGCTAATAGCTTCTAAATGAAGACGATTACAAGAAAATTAGATGATTTGGAAGCTCGAGACCAAGAGATCAAGCATTAGACCCAAAAGGAATCAAACTTTCTTGAAATGGGAAGGTTTCTCCTTAGAATGATGTTGTGGCATTCAACCTTGGTTCAATCATTCTCATGCATGAATAGCTTCCAAATAAGGAAGATTACAAGTAAATTAGTTCATTTGGCTACTCGGCAAGCACGAGATCAAGGATTAGACCCAAAAGGAACCAAACTTCCTTGGAATGGGAAGGTCTCTCATGGAATGATGTTCTAGCACTCAAATTTGGTTCTAATGAATTCCAAGCACTAATGTCTTCCAAATAAAGAAGATTACAAGTAAATTAGATGATTTGATTACTCGACAACCACGAGATCAAGCATTAGACCCAAACAGAACCAAACTTGCTAGGAATGAAAAGGTGCCTACTTAGAATGATGTTACGTCTCTCAACCTTGCTTCTAACCTTTTGCAAGCGCTTATAGCTTCTAGATGAAGACGATTACAAGAAAATTAGATGATTTGGAAGCTCGAAACCAGGAGATCAAGCATTAGATCCAAAAGGAACCAAACTTCCTTAGAATGGGAAGGTCTCTCATAGAATGATGTTCTAGCACTCAACCTTGGTTCTAATGAATCCCAAGCACTAATATCTTCCAAATAAAGAAGATTACAAGTAAATTAGGTCATTTGATTAATCAACAACCACGAGATCAAGCATTAGACCTAAACGGAACCAAACTTCCTAGGAATGATAATGTGCCTACTAAGAATGATGTCACGTCGCTCAACCTTGGTGCTAACCTTTCGCAAGTGCTAATAGCTACTACATGAAGACGATTACAAGAAAATTAGATGATTTAGAAGCTCGAGAGACCAGGAGATCAAGCATTAGAGCCAAAAGGAATCGAACTTTCTTGGAATGGGAATGTCTCTCCTTAGAATGATGTTGTGTCATTAATCCTTGGTTTCAATCATTCCCATGCACGAATAGCTTCCAAATAAAGAAGATTACAAGTAAATTAGTTCATTTGGCTGCTCGGCAACCACGAGATCAAGCATCAGACCCAAACGGAGCCTAACTTTCTTCGAAAGAAAAGGTCCCTACTTAGAATGATGTGACGTATCTCAACCTTGGTTCTAACCTTTTGCAAGCGCTTATAGCTTCTAGATGAAGACGATTACAAGAAAATTAGATGATTTGGAAGCTCAGAAACCAGGAGATCAAGCATTAGACCCAAAAGGAACCAAACTTCCTTGGAATCGGAAGGTCTCTCATAGAATGATGTTCTAGCACTCAACCTTGGTACTAATGAATCCCAAGCTCTAATATCTTCCAAATAAAGAGGATTACAAGTAAATTAGGTCATTTGATTACTCGACAACCACGAGATCAAGCACCAGACCCAAACGGAACCAAACTTCCTAGGAATGAAAAGATACCTACTAAGAATGGTGTCACGTCGCTCAACCTTAGTTCTAAGCATTCGCAAGGGCTAATAGCTTCTAAATGAAGACGATTACAAGAAAATTAGATGATTTGGAAGCTCGAGAGACCAAGAGATCAAGCATTAGACCCAAAAGGAATCAAACTTTCTTGAAATGGGAAGGTTTCTCCTTAGAATGATGTTGTGGCATTCAACCTTGGTTCAATCATTCTCATGCATGAATAGCTTCCAAATAAGGAAGATTACAAGTAAATTAGTTCATTTGGCTACTCGGCAAGCACGAGATCAAGGATTAGACCCAAAAGGAACCAAACTTCCTTGGAATGGGAAGGTCTCTCATGGAATGATGTTCTAGCACTCAAATTTGGTTCTAATGAATTCCAAGCACTAATGTCTTCCAAATAAAGAAGATTACAAGTAAATTAGATGATTTGATTACTCGACAACCACGAGATCAAGCATTAGACCCAAACAGAACCAAACTTGCTAGGAATGAAAAGGTGCCTACTTAGAATGATGTTACGTCTCTCAACCTTGCTTCTAACCTTTTGCAAGCGCTTATAGCTTCTAGATGAAGACGATTACAAGAAAATTAGATGATTTGGAAGCTCGAAACCAGGAGATCAAGCATTAGATCCAAAAGGAACCAAACTTCCTTAGAATGGGAAGGTCTCTCATAGAATGATGTTCTAGCACTCAACCTTGGTTCTAATGAATCCCAAGCACTAATATCTTCCAAATAAAGAAGATTACAAGTAAATTAGGTCATTTGATTAATCAACAACCACGAGATCAAGCATTAGACCTAAACGGAACCAAACTTCCTAGGAATGATAATGTGCCTACTAAGAATGATGTCACGTCGCTCAACCTTGGTGCTAACCTTTCGCAAGTGCTAATAGCTACTACATGAAGACGATTACAAGAAAATTAGATGATTTAGAAGCTCGAGAGACCAGGAGATCAAGCATTAGAGCCAAAAGGAATCGAACTTTCTTGGAATGGGAATGTCTCTCCTTAGAATGATGTTGTGTCATTAATCCTTGGTTTCAATCATTCCCATGCACGAATAGCTTCCAAATAAAGAAGATTACAAGTAAATTAGTTCATTTGGCTGCTCGGCAACCACGAGATCAAGCATCGGACCCAAACGGAGCCTAACTTTCTTCGAAAGAAAAGGTCCCTACTTAGAATGATGTGACGTATCTCAACCTTGGTTCTAACCTTTTGCAAGCGCTTATAGCTTCTAGATGAAGACGATTACAAGAAAATTAGATGATTTGGAAGCTCGAAACCAGGAGATCAAGCATTAGACCCAAAAGGAACCAAACTTCCTTGGAATCGGAAGGTCTCTCATAGAATGATGTTCTAGCACTCAACCTTGGTACTAATGAATCCCAAGCTCTAATATCTTCCAAATAAAGAGGATTACAAGTAAATTAGGTCATTTGATTACTCGACAACCACGAGATCAAGCACTGACCCAAACGGAACCAAACTTCCTAGGAATGAAAAGATACCTACTAAGAATGGTGTCACGTCGCTCAACCTTAGTTCTAAGCATTCGCAAGGGCTAATAGCTTCTAAATGAAGACGATTACAAGAAAATTAGATGATTTGGAAGCTCAGAGACCAAGAGATCAAGCATTAGACCCAAAAGGAATCAAACTTTCTTGAAATGGGAAGGTTTCTCCTTAGAATGATGTTGTGGCATTCAACCTTGGTTCAATCATTCTCATGCATGAATAGCTTCCAAATAAGGAAGATTACAAGTAAATTAGTTCATTTGGCTACTCGGCAAGCACGAGATCAAGGATTAGACCCAAAAGGAACCAAACTTCCTTGGAATGGGAAGGTCTCTCATGGAATGATGTTCTAGCACTCAAATTTGGTTCTAATGAATTCCAAGCACTAATGTCTTCCAAATAAAGAAGATTACAAGTAAATTAGATGATTTGATTACTCGACAACCACGAGATCAAGCATTAGACCCAAACAGAACCAAACTTGCTAGGAATGAAAAGGTGCCTACTTAGAATGATGTTACGTCTCTCAACCTTGCTTCTAACCTTTTGCAAGCGCTTATAGCTTCTAGATGAAGACGATTACAAGAAAATTAGATGATTTGGAAGCTCGAAACCAGGAGATCAAGCATTAGATCCAAAAGGAACCAAACTTCCTTAGAATGGGAAGGTCTCTCATAGAATGATGTTCTAGCACTCAACCTTGGTTCTAATGAATCCCAAGCACTAATATCTTCCAAATAAAGAAGATTACAAGTAAATTAGGTCATTTGATTAATCAACAACCACGAGATCAAGCATTAGACCTAAACGGAACCAAACTTCCTAGGAATGATAATGTGCCTACTAAGAATGATGTCACGTCGCTCAACCTTGGTGCTAACCTTTCGCAAGTGCTAATAGCTACTACATGAAGACGATTACAAGAAAATTAGATGATTTAGAAGCTCGAGACCAGGAGATCAAGCATTAGAGCCAAAAGGAATCGAACTTTCTTGGAATGGGAATGTCTCTCCTTAGAATGATGTTGTGTCATTAATCCTTGGTTTCAATCATTCCCATGCACGAATAGCTTCCAAATAAAGAAGATTACAAGTAAATTAGTTCATTTGGCTGCTCGGCAACCACGAGATCAAGCATCGGACCCAAACGGAGCCTAACTTTCTTCGAAAGAAAAGGTCCCTACTTAGAATGATGTGACGTATCTCAACCTTGGTTCTAACCTTTTGCAAGCGCTTATAGCTTCTAGATGAAGACGATTACAAGAAAATTAGATGATTTGGAAGCTCATAAACCAGGAGATCAAGCATTAGACCCAAAAGGAACCAAACTTCCTTGGAATCGGAAGGTCTCTCATAGAATGATGTTCTAGCACTCAACCTTGGTACTAATGAATCCCAAGCTCTAATATCTTCCAAATAAAGAGGATTACAAGTAAATTAGGTCATTTGATTACTCGACAACCACGAGATCAAGCACCAGACCCAAACGGAACCAAACTTCCTAGGAATGAAAAGATACCTACTAAGAATGGTGTCACGTCGCTCAACCTTAGTTCTAAGCCTTCGCAAGGGCTAATAGCTTCTAAATGAAGACGATTACAAGAAAATTAGATGATTTGGAAGCTCGAGACCAAGAGATCAAGCATTAGACCCAAAAGGAATCAAACTTTCTTGAAATGGGAAGGTTTCTCCTTAGAATGATGTTGTGGCATTCAACCTTGGTTCAATCATTCTCATGCATGAATAGCTTCCAAATAAGGAAGATTACAAGTAAATTAGTTCATTTGGCTACTCGGCAAGCACGAGATCAAGGATTAGACCCAAAAGGAACCAAACTTCCTTGGAATGGGAAGGTCTCTCATGGAATGATGTTCTAGCACTCAAATTTGGTTCTAATGAATTCCAAGCACTAATGTCTTCCAAATAAAGAAGATTACAAGTAAATTAGATGATTTGATTACTCGACAACCACGAGATCAAGCATTAGACCCAAACAGAACCAAACTTGCTAGGAATGAAAAGGTGCCTACTTAGAATGATGTTACGTCTCTCAACCTTGCTTCTAACCTTTTGCAAGCGCTTATAGCTTCTAGATGAAGACGATTACAAGAAAATTAGATGATTTGGAAGCTCAGAAACCAGGAGATCAAGCATTAGATCCAAAAGGAACCAAACTTCCTTAGAATGGGAAGGTCTCTCATAGAATGATGTTCTAGCACTCAACCTTGGTTCTAATGAATCCCAAGCACTAATATCTTCCAAATAAAGAAGATTACAAGTAAATTAGGTCATTTGATTAATCAACAACCACGAGATCAAGCATTAGACCTAAACGGAACCAAACTTCCTAGGAATGATAATGTGCCTACTAAGAATGATGTCACGTCGCTCAACCTTGGTGCTAACCTTTCGCAAGTGCTAATAGCTACTACATGAAGACGATTACAAGAAAATTAGATGATTTAGAAGCTCGAGAGACCAGGAGATCAAGCATTAGAGCCAAAAGGAATCGAACTTTCTTGGAATGGGAATGTCTCTCCTTAGAATGATGTTGTGTCATTAATCCTTGGTTTCAATCATTCCCATGCACGAATAGCTTCCAAATAAAGAAGATTACAAGTAAATTAGTTCATTTGGCTGCTCGGCAACCACGAGATCAAGCATCAGACCCAAACGGAGCCTAACTTTCTTCGAAAGAAAAGGTCCCTACTTAGAATGATGTGACGTATCTCAACCTTGGTTCTAACCTTTTGCAAGCGCTTATAGCTTCTAGATGAAGACGATTACAAGAAAATTAGATGATTTGGAAGCTCGAAACCAGGAGATCAAGCATTAGACCCAAAAGGAACCAAACTTCCTTGGAATCGGAAGGTCTCTCATAGAATGATGTTCTAGCACTCAACCTTGGTACTAATGAATCCCAAGCTCTAATATCTTCCAAATAAAGAGGATTACAAGTAAATTAGGTCATTTGATTACTCGACAACCACGAGATCAAGCACCAGACCCAAACGGAACCAAACTTCCTAGGAATGAAAAGATACCTACTAAGAATGGTGTCACGTCGCTCAACCTTAGTTCTAAGCATTCGCAAGGGCTAATAGCTTCTAAATGAAGACGATTACAAGAAAATTAGATGATTTGGAAGCTCGGAGACCAAGAGATCAAGCATTAGACCCAAAAGGAATCAAACTTTCTTGAAATGGGAAGGTTTCTCCTTAGAATGATGTTGTGGCATTCAACCTTGGTTCAATCATTCTCATGCATGAATAGCTTCCAAATAAGGAAGATTACAAGTAAATTAGTTCATTTGGCTACTCGGCAAGCACGAGATCAAGGATTAGACCCAAAAGGAACCAAACTTCCTTGGAATGGGAAGGTCTCTCATGGAATGATGTTCTAGCACTCAAATTTGGTTCTAATGAATTCCAAGCACTAATGTCTTCCAAATAAAGAAGATTACAAGTAAATTAGATGATTTGATTACTCGACAACCACGAGATCAAGCATTAGACCCAAACAGAACCAAACTTGCTAGGAATGAAAAGGTGCCTACTTAGAATGATGTTACGTCTCTCAACCTTGCTTCTAACCTTTTGCAAGCGCTTATAGCTTCTAGATGAAGACGATTACAAGAAAATTAGATGATTTGGAAGCTCGAAACCAGGAGATCAAGCATTAGATCCAAAAGGAACCAAACTTCCTTAGAATGGGAAGGTCTCTCATAGAATGATGTTCTAGCACTCAACCTTGGTTCTAATGAATCCCAAGCACTAATATCTTCCAAATAAAGAAGATTACAAGTAAATTAGGTCATTTGATTAATCAACAACCACGAGATCAAGCATTAGACCTAAACGGAACCAAACTTCCTAGGAATGATAATGTGCCTACTAAGAATGATGTCACGTCGCTCAACCTTGGTGCTAACCTTTCGCAAGTGCTAATAGCTACTACATGAAGACGATTACAAGAAAATTAGATGATTTAGAAGCTCGAGACCAGGAGATCAAGCATTAGAGCCAAAAGGAATCGAACTTTCTTGGAATGGGAATGTCTCTCCTTAGAATGATGTTGTGTCATTAATCCTTGGTTTCAATCATTCCCATGCACGAATAGCTTCCAAATAAAGAAGATTACAAGTAAATTAGATGATTTGATTACTCGACAACCACGAGATCAAGCATTAGACCCAAACAGAACCAAACTTGCTAGGAATGAAAAGGTGCCTACTTAGAATGATGTTACGTCTCTCAACCTTGCTTCTAACCTTTTGCAAGCGCTTATAGCTTCTAGATGAAGACGATTACAAGAAAATTAGATGATTTGGAAGCTCAGAAACCAGGAGATCAAGCATTAGACCCAAAAGGAACCAAACTTCCTTGGAATCGGAAGGTCTCTCATAGAATGATGTTCTAGCACTCAACCTTGGTTCTAATGAATCCCAAGCACTAATATCTTCCAAATAAAGAAGATTACAAGTAAATTAGGTCATTTGATTAATCAACAACCACGAGATCAAGCATTAGACCTAAACGGAACCAAACTTCCTAGGAATGATAATGTGCCTACTAAGAATGATGTCACGTCGCTCAACCTTGGTGCTAACCTTTCGCAAGTGCTAATAGCTACTACATGAAGACGATTACAAGAAAATTAGATGATTTAGAAGCTCAGAGACCAGGAGATCAAGCATTAGAGCCAAAAGGAATCGAACTTTCTTGGAATGGGAATGTCTCTCCTTAGAATGATGTTGTGTCATTAATCCTTGGTTTCAATCATTCCCATGCACGAATAGCTTCCAAATAAAGAAGATTACAAGTAAATTAGATGATTTGATTACTCGACAACCACGAGATCAAGCATTAGACCCAAACAGAACCAAACTTGCTAGGAATGAAAAGGTGCCTACTTAGAATGATGTTACGTCTCTCAACCTTGCTTCTAACCTTTTGCAAGCGCTTATAGCTTCTAGATGAAGACGATTACAAGAAAATTTGATGATTTGGAAGCTCAGAAACCAGGAGATCAAGCATTAGATCCAAAAGGAACCAAACTTCCTTAGAATGGGAAGGTCTCTCATAGAATGATGTTCTAGCACTCAACCTTGGTTCTAATGAATCCCAAGCACTAATATCTTCCAAATAAAGAAGATTACAAGTAAATTAGGTCATTTGATTAATCAACAACCACGAGATCAAGCATTAGACCTAAACGGAACCAAACTTCCTAGGAATGATAATGTGCCTACTAAGAATGATGTCACGTCGCTCAACCTTGGTGCTAACCTTTCGCAAGTGCTAATAGCTACTACATGAAGACGATTACAAGAAAATTAGATGATTTAGAAGCTCAGAGACCAGGAGATCAAGCATTAGAGCCAAAAGGAATCGAACTTTCTTGGAATGGGAATGTCTCTCCTTAGAATGATGTTGTGTCATTAATCCTTGGTTTCAATCATTCCCATGCACGAATAGCTTCCAAATAAAGAAGATTACAAGTAAATTAGATGATTTGATTACTCGACAACCACGAGATCAAGCATTAGACCCAAACAGAACCAAACTTGCTAGGAATGAAAAGGTGCCTACTTAGAATGATGTTACGTCTCTCAACCTTGCTTCTAACCTTTTGCAAGCGCTTATAGCTTCTAGATGAAGACGATTACAAGAAAATTAGATGATTTGGAAGCTCAGAAACCAGGAGATCAAGCATTAGACCCAAAAGGAACCAAACTTCCTTGGAATCGGAAGGTCTCTCATAGAATGATGTTCTAGCACTCAACCTTGGTTCTAATGAATCCCAAGCACTAATATCTTCCAAATAAAGAAGATTACAAGTAAATTAGGTCATTTGATTAATCAACAACCACGAGATCAAGCATTAGACCTAAACGGAACCAAACTTCCTAGGAATGATAATGTGCCTACTAAGAATGATGTCACGTCGCTCAACCTTGGTGCTAACCTTTCGCAAGTGCTAATAGCTACTACATGAAGACGATTACAAGAAAATTAGATGATTTAGAAGCTCATAGACCAGGAGATCAAGCATTAGAGCCAAAAGGAATCGAACTTTCTTGGAATGGGAATGTCTCTCCTTAGAATGATGTTGTGTCATTAATCCTTGGTTTCAATCATTCCCATGCACGAATAGCTTCCAAATAAAGAAGATTACAAGTAAATTAGATGATTTGATTACTCGACAACCACGAGATCAAGCATTAGACCCAAACAGAACCAAACTTGCTAGGAATGAAAAGGTGCCTACTTAGAATGATGTTACGTCTCTCAACCTTGCTTCTAACCTTTTGCAAGCGCTTATAGCTTCTAGATGAAGACGATTACAAGAAAATTTGATGATTTGGAAGCTCAGAAACCAGGAGATCAAGCATTAGATCCAAAAGGAACCAAACTTCCTTAGAATGGGAAGGTCTCTCATAGAATGATGTTCTAGCACTCAACCTTGGTTCTAATGAATCCCAAGCACTAATATCTTCCAAATAAAGAAGATTACAAGTAAATTAGGTCATTTGATTAATCAACAACCACGAGATCAAGCATTAGACCTAAACGGAACCAAACTTCCTAGGAATGATAATGTGCCTACTAAGAATGATGTCACGTCGCTCAACCTTGGTGCTAACCTTTCGCAAGTGCTAATAGCTACTACATGAAGACGATTACAAGAAAATTAGATGATTTAGAAGCTCAGAGACCAGGAGATCAAGCATTAGAGCCAAAAGGAATCGAACTTTCTTGGAATGGGAATGTCTCTCCTTAGAATGATGTTGTGTCATTAATCCTTGGTTTCAATCATTCCCATGCACGAATAGCTTCCAAATAAAGAAGATTACAAGTAAATTAGTTCATTTGGCTGCTCGGCAACCACGAGATCAAGCATCAGACCCAAACGGAGCCTAACTTTCTTCGAAAGAAAAGGTCCCTACTTAGAATGATGTGACGTATCTCAACCTTGGTTCTAACCTTTTGCAAGCTCTTATAGCTTCTAGATGAAGACGATTACAAGAAAATTAGATGATTTGGAAGCTCAGAAACCAGGAGATCAAGCATTAGACCCAAAAGGAACCAAACTTCCTTGGAATCGGAAGGTCTCTCATAGAATGATGTTCTAGCACTCAACCTTGGTACTAATGAATCCCAAGCTCTAATATCTTCCAAATAAAGAGGATTACAAGTAAATTAGGTCATTTGATTACTCGACAACCACGAGATCAAGCACCAGACCCAAACGGAACCAAACTTCCTAGGAATGAAAAGATACCTACTAAGAATGGTGTCACGTCGCTCAACCTTAGTTCTAAGCATTCGCAAGGGCTAATAGCTTCTAAATGAAGACGATTACAAGAAAATTAGATGATTTGGAAGCTCAGAGACCAAGAGATCAAGCATTAGACCCAAAAGGAATCAAACTTTCTTGAAATGGGAAGGTTTCTCCTTAGAATGATGTTGTGGCATTCAACCTTGGTTCAATCATTCTCATGCATGAATAGCTTCCAAATAAGGAAGATTACAAGTAAATTAGTTCATTTGGCTACTCGGCAAGCACGAGATCAAGGATTAGACCCAAAAGGAACCAAACTTCCTTGGAATGGGAAGGTCTCTCATGGAATGATGTTCTAGCACTCAAATTTGGTTCTAATGAATTCCAAGCACTAATGTCTTCCAAATAAAGAAGATTACAAGTAAATTAGATGATTTGATTACTCGACAACCACGAGATCAAGCATTAGACCCAAACAGAACCAAACTTGCTAGGAATGAAAAGGTGCCTACTTAGAATGATGTTACGTCTCTCAACCTTGCTTCTAACCTTTTGCAAGCGCTTATAGCTTCTAGATGAAGACGATTACAAGAAAATTAGATGATTTGGAAGCTCAGAAACCAGGAGATCAAGCATTAGATCCAAAAGGAACCAAACTTCCTTAGAATGGGAAGGTCTCTCATAGAATGATGTTCTAGCACTCAACCTTGGTTCTAATGAATCCCAAGCACTAATATCTTCCAAATAAAGAAGATTACAAGTAAATTAGGTCATTTGATTAATCAACAACCACGAGATCAAGCATTAGACCTAAACGGAACCAAACTTCCTAGGAATGATAATGTGCCTACTAAGAATGATGTCACGTCGCTCAACCTTGGTGCTAACCTTTCGCAAGTGCTAATAGCTACTACATGAAGACGATTACAAGAAAATTAGATGATTTCGAAGCTCAGAGACCAGGAGATCAAGCATTAGAGCCAAAAGGAATCGAACTTTCTTGGAATGGGAATGTCTCTCCTTAGAATGATGTTGTGTCATTAATCCTTGGTTTCAATCATTCCCATGCACGAATAGCTTCCAAATAAAGAAGATTACAAGTAAATTAGTTCATTTGGCTGCTCGGCAACCACGAGATCAAGCATCAGACCCAAACGGAGCCTAACTTTCTTCGAAAGAAAAGGTCCCTACTTAGAATGATGTGACGTATCTCAACCTTGGTTCTAACCTTTTGCAAGCGCTTATAGCTTCTAGATGAAGACGATTACAAGAAAATTAGATGATTTGGAAGCTCGACAACCACGAGATCAAGCATTAGACCCAAAAGGAACCAAACTTCCTTGGAATCGGAAGGTCTCTCATAGAATGATGTTCTAGCACTCAACCTTGGTACTAATGAATCCCAAGCTCTAATATCTTCCAAATAAAGAGGATTACAAGTAAATTAGGTCATTTGATTACTCGACAACCACGAGATCAAGCACCAGACCCAAACGGAACCAAACTTCCTAGGAATGAAAAGATACCTACTAAGAATGGTGTCACGTCGCTCAACCTTAGTTCTAAGCATTCGCAAGGGCTAATAGCTTCTAAATGAAGACGATTACAAGAAAATTAGATGATTTGGAAGCTCGAGACCAAGAGATCAAGCATTAGACCCAAAAGGAATCAAACTTTCTTGAAATGGGAAGGTTTCTCCTTAGAATGATGTTGTGGCATTCAACCTTGGTTCAATCATTCTCATGCATGAATAGCTTCCAAATAAGGAAGATTACAAGTAAATTAGTTCATTTGGCTACTCGGCAAGCACGAGATCAAGGATTAGACCCAAAAGGAACCAAACTTCCTTGGAATGGGAAGGTCTCTCATGGAATGATGTTCTAGCACTCAAATTTGGTTCTAATGAATTCCAAGCACTAATGTCTTCCAAATAAAGAAGATTACAAGTAAATTAGATGATTTGATTACTCGACAACCACGAGATCAAGCATTAGACCCAAACAGAACCAAACTTGCTAGGAATGAAAAGGTGCCTACTTAGAATGATGTTACGTCTCTCAACCTTGCTTCTAACCTTTTGCAAGCGCTTATAGCTTCTAGATGAAGACGATTACAAGAAAATTAGATGATTTGGAAGCTCGAAACCAGGAGATCAAGCATTAGATCCAAAAGGAACCAAACTTCCTTAGAATGGGAAGGTCTCTCATAGAATGATGTTCTAGCACTCAACCTTGGTTCTAATGAATCCCAAGCACTAATATCTTCCAAATAAAGAAGATTACAAGTAAATTAGGTCATTTGATTAATCAACAACCACGAGATCAAGCATTAGACCTAAACGGAACCAAACTTCCTAGGAATGATAATGTGCCTACTAAGAATGATGTCACGTCGCTCAACCTTGGTGCTAACCTTTCGCAAGTGCTAATAGCTACTACATGAAGACGATTACAAGAAAATTAGATGATTTAGAAGCTCGAGACCAGGAGATCAAGCATTAGAGCCAAAAGGAATCGAACTTTCTTGGAATGGGAATGTCTCTCCTTAGAATGATGTTGTGTCATTAATCCTTGGTTTCAATCATTCCCATGCACGAATAGCTTCCAAATAAAGAAGATTACAAGTAAATTAGTTCATTTGGCTGCTCGGCAACCACGAGATCAAGCATCGACCCAAACGGAGCCTAACTTTCTTCGAAAGAAAAGGTCCCTACTTAGAATGATGTGACGTATCTCAACCTTGGTTCTAACCTTTTGCAAGCGCTTATAGCTTCTAGATGAAGACGATTACAAGAAAATTAGATGATTTGGAAGCTCGAAACCAGGAGATCAAGCATTAGACCCAAAAGGAACCAAACTTCCTTGGAATCGGAAGGTCTCTCATAGAATGATGTTCTAGCACTCAACCTTGGTACTAATGAATCCCAAGCTCTAATATCTTCCAAATAAAGAGGATTACAAGTAAATTAGGTCATTTGATTACTCGACAACCACGAGATCAAGCACCGGACCCAAACGGAACCAAACTTCCTAGGAATGAAAAGATACCTACTAAGAATGGTGTCACGTCGCTCAACCTTAGTTCTAAGCCTTCGCAAGGGCTAATAGCTTCTAAATGAAGACGATTACAAGAAAATTAGATGATTTGGAAGCTCGAGACCAAGAGATCAAGCATTAGACCCAAAAGGAATCAAACTTTCTTGAAATGGGAAGGTTTCTCCTTAGAATGATGTTGTGGCATTCAACCTTGGTTCAATCATTCTCATGCATGAATAGCTTCCAAATAAGGAAGATTACAAGTAAATTAGTTCATTTGGCTACTCGGCAAGCACGAGATCAAGGATTAGACCCAAAAGGAACCAAACTTCCTTGGAATGGGAAGGTCTCTCATGGAATGATGTTCTAGCACTCAAATTTGGTTCTAATGAATTCCAAGCACTAATGTCTTCCAAATAAAGAAGATTACAAGTAAATTAGATGATTTGATTACTCGACAACCACGAGATCAAGCATTAGACCCAAACAGAACCAAACTTGCTAGGAATGAAAAGGTGCCTACTTAGAATGATGTTACGTCTCTCAACCTTGCTTCTAACCTTTTGCAAGCGCTTATAGCTTCTAGATGAAGACGATTACAAGAAAATTAGATGATTTGGAAGCTCGAAACCAGGAGATCAAGCATTAGATCCAAAAGGAACCAAACTTCCTTAGAATGGGAAGGTCTCTCATAGAATGATGTTCTAGCACTCAACCTTGGTTCTAATGAATCCCAAGCACTAATATCTTCCAAATAAAGAAGATTACAAGTAAATTAGGTCATTTGATTAATCAACAACCACGAGATCAAGCATTAGACCAAAACGGAACCAAACTTCCTAGGAATGATAATGTGCCTACTAAGAATGATGTCACGTCGCTCAACCTTGGTGCTAACCTTTCGCAAGTGCTAATAGCTACTACATGAAGACGATTACAAGAAAATTAGATGATTTAGAAGCTCAGAGACCAGGAGATCAAGCATTAGAGCCAAAAGGAATCGAACTTTCTTGGAATGGGAATGTCTCTCCTTAGAATGATGTTGTGTCATTAATCCTTGGTTTCAATCATTCCCATGCACGAATAGCTTCCAAATAAAGAAGATTACAAGTAAATTAGTTCATTTGGCTGCTCGGCAACCACGAGATCAAGCATCAGACCCAAACGGAGCCTAACTTTCTTCGAAAGAAAAGGTCCCTACTTAGAATGATGTGACGTATCTCAACCTTGGTTCTAACCTTTTGCAAGCGCTTATAGCTTCTAGATGAAGACGATTACAAGAAAATTAGATGATTTGGAAGCTCAGAAACCAGGAGATCAAGCATTAGACCCAAAAGGAACCAAACTTCCTTGGAATCGGAAGGTCTCTCATAGAATGATGTTCTAGCACTCAACCTTGGTACTAATGAATCCCAAGCTCTAATATCTTCCAAATAAAGAGGATTACAAGTAAATTAGGTCATTTGATTACTCGACAACCACGAGATCAAGCACCAGACCCAAACGGAACCAAACTTCCTAGGAATGAAAAGATACCTACTAAGAATGGTGTCACGTCGCTCAACCTTAGTTCTAAGCATTCGCAAGGGCTAATAGCTTCTAAATGAAGACGATTACAAGAAAATTAGATGATTTGGAAGCTCAGAGACCAAGAGATCAAGCATTAGACCCAAAAGGAATCAAACTTTCTTGAAATGGGAAGGTTTCTCCTTAGAATGATGTTGTGGCATTCAACCTTGGTTCAATCATTCTCATGCATGAATAGCTTCCAAATAAGGAAGATTACAAGTAAATTAGTTCATTTGGCTACTCGGCAAGCACGAGATCAAGGATTAGACCCAAAAGGAACCAAACTTCCTTGGAATGGGAAGGTCTCTCATGGAATGATGTTCTAGCACTCAAATTTGGTTCTAATGAATTCCAAGCACTAATGTCTTCCAAATAAAGAAGATTACAAGTAAATTAGATGATTTGATTACTCGACAACCACGAGATCAAGCATTAGACCCAAACAGAACCAAACTTGCTAGGAATGAAAAGGTGCCTACTTAGAATGATGTTACGTCTCTCAACCTTGCTTCTAACCTTTTGCAAGCGCTTATAGCTTCTAGATGAAGACGATTACAAGAAAATTAGATGATTTGGAAGCTCGAAACCAGGAGATCAAGCATTAGATCCAAAAGGAACCAAACTTCCTTAGAATGGGAAGGTCTCTCATAGAATGATGTTCTAGCACTCAACCTTGGTTCTAATGAATCCCAAGCACTAATATCTTCCAAATAAAGAAGATTACAAGTAAATTAGGTCATTTGATTAATCAACAACCACGAGATCAAGCATTAGACCTAAACGGAACCAAACTTCCTAGGAATGATAATGTGCCTACTAAGAATGATGTCACGTCGCTCAACCTTGGTGCTAACCTTTCGCAAGTGCTAATAGCTACTACATGAAGACGATTACAAGAAAATTAGATGATTTAGAAGCTCAGAGACCAGGAGATCAAGCATTAGAGCCAAAAGGAATCGAACTTTCTTGGAATGGGAATGTCTCTCCTTAGAATGATGTTGTGTCATTAATCCTTGGTTTCAATCATTCCCATGCACGAATAGCTTCCAAATAAAGAAGATTACAAGTAAATTAGATGATTTGATTACTCGACAACCACGAGATCAAGCATTAGACCCAAACAGAACCAAACTTGCTAGGAATGAAAAGGTGCCTACTTAGAATGATGTTACGTCTCTCAACCTTGCTTCTAACCTTTTGCAAGCGCTTATAGCTTCTAGATGAAGACGATTACAAGAAAATTAGATGATTTGGAAGCTCAGAAACCAGGAGATCAAGCATTAGACCCAAAAGGAACCAAACTTCCTTGGAATCGGAAGGTCTCTCATAGAATGATGTTCTAGCACTCAACCTTGGTTCTAATGAATCCCAAGCACTAATATCTTCCAAATAAAGAAGATTACAAGTAAATTAGGTCATTTGATTAATCAACAACCACGAGATCAAGCATTAGACCTAAACGGAACCAAACTTCCTAGGAATGATAATGTGCCTACTAAGAATGATGTCACGTCGCTCAACCTTGGTGCTAACCTTTCGCAAGTGCTAATAGCTACTACATGAAGACGATTACAAGAAAATTAGATGATTTAGAAGCTCAGAGACCAGGAGATCAAGCATTAGAGCCAAAAGGAATCGAACTTTCTTGGAATGGGAATGTCTCTCCTTAGAATGATGTTGTGTCATTAATCCTTGGTTTCAATCATTCCCATGCACGAATAGCTTCCAAATAAAGAAGATTACAAGTAAATTAGATGATTTGATTACTCGACAACCACGAGATCAAGCATTAGACCCAAACAGAACCAAACTTGCTAGGAATGAAAAGGTGCCTACTTAGAATGATGTTACGTCTCTCAACCTTGCTTCTAACCTTTTGCAAGCGCTTATAGCTTCTAGATGAAGACGATTACAAGAAAATTTGATGATTTGGAAGCTCGAAACCGGAGATCAAGCATTAGATCCAAAAGGAACCAAACTTCCTTAGAATGGGAAGGTCTCTCATAGAATGATGTTCTAGCACTCAACCTTGGTTCTAATGAATCCCAAGCACTAATATCTTCCAAATAAAGAAGATTACAAGTAAATTAGGTCATTTGATTAATCAACAACCACGAGATCAAGCATTAGACCTAAACGGAACCAAACTTCCTAGGAATGATAATGTGCCTACTAAGAATGATGTCACGTCGCTCAACCTTGGTGCTAACCTTTCGCAAGTGCTAATAGCTACTACATGAAGACGATTACAAGAAAATTAGATGATTTAGAAGCTCGAGACCAGGAGATCAAGCATTAGAGCCAAAAGGAATCGAACTTTCTTGGAATGGGAATGTCTCTCCTTAGAATGATGTTGTGTCATTAATCCTTGGTTTCAATCATTCCCATGCACGAATAGCTTCCAAATAAAGAAGATTACAAGTAAATTAGTTCATTTGGCTGCTCGGCAACCACGAGATCAAGCATCGACCCAAACGGAGCCTAACTTTCTTCGAAAGAAAAGGTCCCTACTTAGAATGATGTGACGTATCTCAACCTTGGTTCTAACCTTTTGCAAGCTCTTATAGCTTCTAGATGAAGACGATTACAAGAAAATTAGATGATTTGGAAGCTCGAAAACCAGGAGATCAAGCATTAGACCCAAAAGGAACCAAACTTCCTTGGAATCGGAAGGTCTCTCATAGAATGATGTTCTAGCACTCAACCTTGGTACTAATGAATCCCAAGCTCTAATATCTTCCAAATAAAGAGGATTACAAGTAAATTAGGTCATTTGATTACTCGACAACCACGAGATCAAGCACTGGACCCAAACGGAACCAAACTTCCTAGGAATGAAAAGATACCTACTAAGAATGGTGTCACGTCGCTCAACCTTAGTTCTAAGCATTCGCAAGGGCTAATAGCTTCTAAATGAAGACGATTACAAGAAAATTAGATGATTTGGAAGCTCGAGACCAAGAGATCAAGCATTAGACCCAAAAGGAATCAAACTTTCTTGAAATGGGAAGGTTTCTCCTTAGAATGATGTTGTGGCATTCAACCTTGGTTCAATCATTCTCATGCATGAATAGCTTCCAAATAAGGAAGATTACAAGTAAATTAGTTCATTTGGCTACTCGGCAAGCACGAGATCAAGGATTAGACCCAAAAGGAACCAAACTTCCTTGGAATGGGAAGGTCTCTCATGGAATGATGTTCTAGCACTCAAATTTGGTTCTAATGAATTCCAAGCACTAATGTCTTCCAAATAAAGAAGATTACAAGTAAATTAGATGATTTGATTACTCGACAACCACGAGATCAAGCATTAGACCCAAACAGAACCAAACTTGCTAGGAATGAAAAGGTGCCTACTTAGAATGATGTTACGTCTCTCAACCTTGCTTCTAACCTTTTGCAAGCGCTTATAGCTTCTAGATGAAGACGATTACAAGAAAATTAGATGATTTGGAAGCTCAGAAACCAGGAGATCAAGCATTAGATCCAAAAGGAACCAAACTTCCTTAGAATGGGAAGGTCTCTCATAGAATGATGTTCTAGCACTCAACCTTGGTTCTAATGAATCCCAAGCACTAATATCTTCCAAATAAAGAAGATTACAAGTAAATTAGGTCATTTGATTAATCAACAACCACGAGATCAAGCATTAGACCTAAACGGAACCAAACTTCCTAGGAATGATAATGTGCCTACTAAGAATGATGTCACGTCGCTCAACCTTGGTGCTAACCTTTCGCAAGTGCTAATAGCTACTACATGAAGACGATTACAAGAAAATTAGATGATTTCGAAGCTCAGAGACCAGGAGATCAAGCATTAGAGCCAAAAGGAATCGAACTTTCTTGGAATGGGAATGTCTCTCCTTAGAATGATGTTGTGTCATTAATCCTTGGTTTCAATCATTCCCATGCACGAATAGCTTCCAAATAAAGAAGATTACAAGTAAATTAGTTCATTTGGCTGCTCGGCAACCACGAGATCAAGCATCAGAACCCAAACGGAGCCTAACTTTCTTCGAAAGAAAAGGTCCCTACTTAGAATGATGTGACGTATCTCAACCTTGGTTCTAACCTTTTGCAAGCGCTTATAGCTTCTAGATGAAGACGATTACAAGAAAATTAGATGATTTGGAAGCTCAGAAACCAGGAGATCAAGCATTAGACCCAAAAGGAACCAAACTTCCTTGGAATCGGAAGGGCTCTCATAGAATGATGTTCTAGCACTCAACCTTGGTACTAATGAATCCCAAGCTCTAATATCTTCCAAATAAAGAGGATTACAAGTAAATTAGGTCATTTGATTACTCGACAACCACGAGATCAAGCACCAGACCCAAACGGAACCAAACTTCCTAGGAATGAAAAGATACCTACTAAGAATGGTGTCACGTCGCTCAACCTTAGTTCTAAGCATTCGCAAGGGCTAATAGCTTCTAAATGAAGACGATTACAAGAAAATTAGATGATTTGGAAGCTCAGAGACCAAGAGATCAAGCATTAGACCCAAAAGGAATCAAACTTTCTTGAAATGGGAAGGTTTCTCCTTAGAATGATGTTGTGGCATTCAACCTTGGTTCAATCATTCTCATGCATGAATAGCTTCCAAATAAGGAAGATTACAAGTAAATTAGTTCATTTGGCTACTCGGCAAGCACGAGATCAAGGATTAGACCCAAAAGGAACCAAACTTCCTTGGAATGGGAAGGTCTCTCATGGAATGATGTTCTAGCACTCAAATTTGGTTCTAATGAATTCCAAGCACTAATGTCTTCCAAATAAAGAAGATTACAAGTAAATTAGATGATTTGATTACTCGACAACCACGAGATCAAGCATTAGACCCAAACAGAACCAAACTTGCTAGGAATGAAAAGGTGCCTACTTAGAATGATGTTACGTCTCTCAACCTTGCTTCTAACCTTTTGCAAGCGCTTATAGCTTCTAGATGAAGACGATTACAAGAAAATTAGATGATTTGGAAGCTCAGAAACCAGGAGATCAAGCATTAGATCCAAAAGGAACCAAACTTCCTTAGAATGGGAAGGTCTCTCATAGAATGATGTTCTAGCACTCAACCTTGGTTCTAATGAATCCCAAGCACTAATATCTTCCAAATAAAGAAGATTACAAGTAAATTAGGTCACTTGATTAATCAACAACCACGAGATCAAGCATTAGACCTAAACGGAACCAAACTTCCTAGGAATGATAATGTGCCTACTAAGAATGATGTCACGTCGCTCAACCTTGGTGCTAACCTTTCGCAAGTGCTAATAGCTACTACATGAAGACGATTACAAGAAAATTAGATGATTTAGAAGCTCAGAGACCAGGAGATCAAGCATTAGAGCCAAAAGGAATCGAACTTTCTTGGAATGGGAATGTCTCTCCTTAGAATGATGTTGTGTCATTAATCCTTGGTTTCAATCATTCCCATGCACGAATAGCTTCCAAATAAAGAAGATTACAAGTAAATTAGATGATTTGATTACTCGACAACCACGAGATCAAGCATTAGACCCAAACAGAACCAAACTTGCTAGGAATGAAAAGGTGCCTACTTAGAATGATGTTACGTCTCTCAACCTTGCTTCTAACCTTTTGCAAGCGCTTATAGCTTCTAGATGAAGACGATTACAAGAAAATTAGATGATTTGGAAGCTCAGAAACCAGGAGATCAAGCATTAGACCCAAAAGGAACCAAACTTCCTTGGAATCGGAAGGTCTCTCATAGAATGATGTTCTAGCACTCAACCTTGGTTCTAATGAATCCCAAGCACTAATATCTTCCAAATAAAGAAGATTACAAGTAAATTAGGTCATTTGATTAATCAACAACCACGAGATCAAGCATTAGACCTAAACGGAACCAAACTTCCTAGGAATGATAATGTGCCTACTAAGAATGATGTCACGTCGCTCAACCTTGGTGCTAACCTTTCGCAAGTGCTAATAGCTACTACATGAAGACGATTAGAAGAAAATTAGATGATTTAGAAGCTCAGAGACCAGGAGATCAAGCATTAGAGCCAAAAGGAATCGAACTTTCTTGGAATGGGAATGTCTCTCCTTAGAATGATGTTGTGTCATTAATCCTTGGTTTCAATCATTCCCATGCACGAATAGCTTCCAAATAAAGAAGATTACAAGTAAATTAGATGATTTGATTACTCGACAACCACGAGATCAAGCATTAGACCCAAACAGAACCAAACTTGCTAGGAATGAAAAGGTGCCTACTTAGAATGATGTTACGTCTCTCAACCTTGCTTCTAACCTTTTGCAAGCGCTTATAGCTTCTAGATGAAGACGATTACAAGAAAATTTGATGATTTGGAAGCTCAGAAACCAGGAGATCAAGCATTAGATCCAAAAGGAACCAAACTTCCTTAGAATGGGAAGGTCTCTCATAGAATGATGTTCTAGCACTCAACCTTGGTTCTAATGAATCCCAAGCACTAATATCTTCCAAATAAAGAAGATTACAAGTAAATTAGGTCATTTGATTAATCAACAACCACGAGATCAAGCATTAGACCTAAACGGAACCAAACTTCCTAGGAATGATAATGTGCCTACTAAGAATGATGTCACGTCGCTCAACCTTGGTGCTAACCTTTCGCAAGTGCTAATAGCTACTACATGAAGACGATTACAAGAAAATTAGATGATTTAGAAGCTCGAGACCAGGAGATCAAGCATTAGAGCCAAAAGGAATCGAACTTTCTTGGAATGGGAATGTCTCTCCTTAGAATGATGTTGTGTCATTAATCCTTGGTTTCAATCATTCCCATGCACGAATAGCTTCCAAATAAAGAAGATTACAAGTAAATTAGTTCATTTGGCTGCTCGGCAACCACGAGATCAAGCATCAGACCCAAACGGAGCCTAACTTTCTTCGAAAGAAAAGGTCCCTACTTAGAATGATGTGACGTATCTCAACCTTGGTTCTAACCTTTTGCAAGCTCTTATAGCTTCTAGATGAAGACGATTACAAGAAAATTAGATGATTTGGAAGCTCGAAACCAGGAGATCAAGCATTAGACCCAAAAGGAACCAAACTTCCTTGGAATCGGAAGGTCTCTCATAGAATGATGTTCTAGCACTCAACCTTGGTACTAATGAATCCCAAGCTCTAATATCTTCCAAATAAAGAGGATTACAAGTAAATTAGGTCATTTGATTACTCGAGCAACCACGAGATCAAGCACCAGACCCAAACGGAACCAAACTTCCTAGGAATGAAAAGATACCTACTAAGAATGGTGTCACGTCGCTCAACCTTAGTTCTAAGCATTCGCAAGGGCTAATAGCTTCTAAATGAAGACGATTACAAGAAAATTAGATGATTTGGAAGCTCAGAGACCAAGAGATCAAGCATTAGACCCAAAAGGAATCAAACTTTCTTGAAATGGGAAGGTTTCTCCTTAGAATGATGTTGTGGCATTCAACCTTGGTTCAATCATTCTCATGCATGAATAGCTTCCAAATAAGGAAGATTACAAGTAAATTAGTTCATTTGGCTACTCGGCAAGCACGAGATCAAGGATTAGACCCAAAAGGAACCAAACTTCCTTGGAATGGGAAGGTCTCTCATGGAATGATGTTCTAGCACTCAAATTTGGTTCTAATGAATTCCAAGCACTAATGTCTTCCAAATAAAGAAGATTACAAGTAAATTAGATGATTTGATTACTCGACAACCACGAGATCAAGCATTAGACCCAAACAGAACCAAACTTGCTAGGAATGAAAAGGTGCCTACTTAGAATGATGTTACGTCTCTCAACCTTGCTTCTAACCTTTTGCAAGCGCTTATAGCTTCTAGATGAAGACGATTACAAGAAAATTAGATGATTTGGAAGCTCAGAAACCAGGAGATCAAGCATTAGATCCAAAAGGAACCAAACTTCCTTAGAATGGGAAGGTCTCTCATAGAATGATGTTCTAGCACTCAACCTTGGTTCTAATGAATCCCAAGCACTAATATCTTCCAAATAAAGAAGATTACAAGTAAATTAGGTCATTTGATTAATCAACAACCACGAGATCAAGCATTAGACCTAAACGGAACCAAACTTCCTAGGAATGATAATGTGCCTACTAAGAATGATGTCACGTCGCTCAACCTTGGTGCTAACCTTTCGCAAGTGCTAATAGCTACTACATGAAGACGATTACAAGAAAATTAGATGATTTAGAAGCTCAGAGACCAGGAGATCAAGCATTAGAGCCAAAAGGAATCGAACTTTCTTGGAATGGGAATGTCTCTCCTTAGAATGATGTTGTGTCATTAATCCTTGGTTTCAATCATTCCCATGCACGAATAGCTTCCAAATAAAGAAGATTACAAGTAAATTAGATGATTTGATTACTCGACAACCACGAGATCAAGCATTAGACCCAAACAGAACCAAACTTGCTAGGAATGAAAAGGTGCCTACTTAGAATGATGTTACGTCTCTCAACCTTGCTTCTAACCTTTTGCAAGCGCTTATAGCTTCTAGATGAAGACGATTACAAGAAAATTAGATGATTTGGAAGCTCAGAAACCAGGAGATCAAGCATTAGATCCAAAAGGAACCAAACTTCCTTAGAATGGGAAGGTCTCTCATAGAATGATGTTCTAGCACTCAACCTTGGTTCTAATGAATCCCAAGCACTAATATCTTCCAAATAAAGAAGATTACAAGTAAATTAGGTCATTTGATTAATCAACAACCACGAGATCAAGCATTAGACCTAAACGGAACCAAACTTCCTAGGAATGATAATGTGCCTACTAAGAATGATGTCACGTCGCTCAACCTTGGTGCTAACCTTTCGCAAGTGCTAATAGCTACTACATGAAGACGATTACAAGAAAATTAGATGATTTAGAAGCTCGAGACCAGGAGATCAAGCATTAGAGCCAAAAGGAATCGAACTTTCTTGGAATGGGAATGTCTCTCCTTAGAATGATGTTGTGTCATTAATCCTTGGTTTCAATCATTCCCATGCACGAATAGCTTCCAAATAAAGAAGATTACAAGTAAATTAGTTCATTTGGCTGCTCGGCAACCACGAGATCAAGCATCAGACCCAAACGGAGCCTAACTTTCTTCGAAAGAAAAGGTCCCTACTTAGAATGATGTGACGTATCTCAACCTTGGTTCTAACCTTTTGCAAGCGCTTATAGCTTCTAGATGAAGACGATTACAAGAAAATTAGATGATTTGGAAGCTCAGAAACCAGGAGATCAAGCATTAGACCCAAAAGGAACCAAACTTCCTTGGAATCGGAAGGTCTCTCATAGAATGATGTTCTAGCACTCAACCTTGGTACTAATGAATCCCAAGCTCTAATATCTTCCAAATAAAGAGGATTACAAGTAAATTAGGTCATTTGATTACTCGACAACCACGAGATCAAGCACCAGACCCAAACGGAACCAAACTTCCTAGGAATGAAAAGATACCTACTAAGAATGGTGTCACGTCGCTCAACCTTAGTTCTAAGCATTCGCAAGGGTTAATAGCTTCTAAATGAAGACGATTACAAGAAAATTAGATGATTTGGAAGCTCATAGACCAAGAGATCAAGCATTAGACCCAAAAGGAATCAAACTTTCTTGAAATGGGAAGGTTTCTCCTTAGAATGATGTTGTGGCATTCAACCTTGGTTCAAACATTCACATGCATGAATAGCTTCCAAATAAGGAAGATTACAAGTAAATTAGTTCATTTGGCTACTCGGCAAGCACGAGATCAAGGATTAGACCCAAAAGGAACCAAACTTCCTTGGAATGGGAAGGTCTCTCATGGAATGATGTTCTAGCACTCAAATTTGGTTCTAATGAATTCCAAGCACTAATGTCTTCCAAATAAAGAAGATTACAAGTAAATTAGATGATTTGATTACTCGACAACCACGAGATCAAGCATTAGACCCAAACAGAACCAAACTTGCTAGGAATGAAAAGGTGCCTACTTAGAATGATGTTACGTCTCTCAACCTTGCTTCTAACCTTTTGCAAGCGCTTATAGCTTCTAGATGAAGACGATTACAAGAAAATTAGATGATTTGGAAGCTCGAAACCAGGAGATCAAGCATTAGATCCAAAAGGAACCAAACTTCCTTAGAATGGGAAGGTCTCTCATAGAATGATGTTCTAGCACTCAACCTTGGTTCTAATGAATCCCAAGCACTAATATCTTCCAAATAAAGAAGATTACAAGTAAATTAGGTCATTTGATTAATCAACAACCACGAGATCAAGCATTAGACCTAAACGGAACCAAACTTCCTAGGAATGATAATGTGCCTACTAAGAATGATGTCACGTCGCTCAACCTTGGTGCTAACCTTTCGCAAGTGCTAATAGCTACTACATGAAGACGATTACAAGAAAATTAGATGATTTAGAAGCTCAGAGACCAGGAGATCAAGCATTAGAGCCAAAAGGAATCGAACTTTCTTGGAATGGGAATGTCTCTCCTTAGAATGATGTTGTGTCATTAATCCTTGGTTTCAATCATTCCCATGCACGAATAGCTTCCAAATAAAGAAGATTACAAGTAAATTAGATGATTTGATTACTCGACAACCACGAGATCAAGCATTAGACCCAAACAGAACCAAACTTGCTAGGAATGAAAAGGTGCCTACTTAGAATGATGTTACGTCTCTCAACCTTGCTTCTAACCTTTTGCAAGCGCTTATAGCTTCTAGATGAAGACGATTACAAGAAAATTAGATGATTTGGAAGCTCGAAAACCAGGAGATCAAGCATTAGATCCAAAAGGAACCAAACTTCCTTAGAATGGGAAGGTCTCTCATAGAATGATGTTCTAGCACTCAACCTTGGTTCTAATGAATCCCAAGCACTAATATCTTCCAAATAAAGAAGATTACAAGTAAATTAGGTCATTTGATTAATCAACAACCACGAGATCAAGCATTAGACCTAAACGGAACCAAACTTCCTAGGAATGATAATGTGCCTACTAAGAATGATGTCACGTCGCTCAACCTTGGTGCTAACCTTTCGCAAGTGCTAATAGCTACTACATGAAGACGATTACAAGAAAATTAGATGATTTAGAAGCTCGTAGAGACCAGGAGATCAAGCATTAGAGCCAAAAGGAATCGAACTTTCTTGGAATGGGAATGTCTCTCCTTAGAATGATGTTGTGTCATTAATCCTTGGTTTCAATCATTCCCATGCACGAATAGCTTCCAAATAAAGAAGATTACAAGTAAATTAGATGATTTGATTACTCGACAACCACGAGATCAAGCATTAGACCCAAACAGAACCAAACTTGCTAGGAATGAAAAGGTGCCTACTTAGAATGATGTTACGTCTCTCAACCTTGCTTCTAACCTTTTGCAAGCGCTTATAGCTTCTAGATGAAGACGATTACAAGAAAATTAGATGATTTGGAAGCTCGAAAACCAGGAGATCAAGCATTAGATCCAAAAGGAACCAAACTTCCTTAGAATGGGAAGGTCTCTCATAGAATGATGTTCTAGCACTCAACCTTGGTTCTAATGAATCCCAAGCACTAATATCTTCCAAATAAAGAAGATTACAAGTAAATTAGGTCATTTGATTAATCAACAACCACGAGATCAAGCATTAGACCTAAACGGAACCAAACTTCCTAGGAATGATAATGTGCCTACTAAGAATGATGTCACGTCGCTCAACCTTGGTGCTAACCTTTCGCAAGTGCTAATAGCTACTACATGAAGACGATTACAAGAAAATTAGATGATTTAGAAGCTCAGAGACCAGGAGATCAAGCATTAGAGCCAAAAGGAATCGAACTTTCTTGGAATGGGAATGTCTCTCCTTAGAATGATGTTGTGTCATTAATCCTTGGTTTCAATCATTCCCATGCACGAATAGCTTCCAAATAAAGAAGATTACAAGTAAATTAGTTCATTTGGCTGCTCGGCAACCACGAGATCAAGCATCAGACCCAAACGGAGCCTAACTTTCTTCGAAAGAAAAGGTCCCTACTTAGAATGATGTGACGTATCTCAACCTTGGTTCTAACCTTTTGCAAGCGCTTATAGCTTCTAGATGAAGACGATTACAAGAAAATTAGATGATTTGGAAGCTCAGAAACCAGGAGATCAAGCATTAGACCCAAAAGGAACCAAACTTCCTTGGAATCGGAAGGTCTCTCATAGAATGATGTTCTAGCACTCAACCTTGGTACTAATGAATCCCAAGCTCTAATATCTTCCAAATAAAGAGGATTACAAGTAAATTAGGTCATTTGATTACTCGACAACCACGAGATCAAGCACCAGACCCAAACGGAACCAAACTTCCTAGGAATGAAAAGATACCTACTAAGAATGGTGTCACGTCGCTCAACCTTAGTTCTAAGCATTCGCAAGGGTTAATAGCTTCTAAATGAAGACGATTACAAGAAAATTAGATGATTTGGAAGCTCAGAGACCAAGAGATCAAGCATTAGACCCAAAAGGAATCAAACTTTCTTGAAATGGGAAGGTTTCTCCTTAGAATGATGTTGTGGCATTCAACCTTGGTTCAATCATTCTCATGCATGAATAGCTTCCAAATAAGGAAGATTACAAGTAAATTAGTTCATTTGGCTACTCGGCAAGCACGAGATCAAGGATTAGACCCAAAAGGAACCAAACTTCCTTGGAATGGGAAGGTCTCTCATGGAATGATGTTCTAGCACTCAAATTTGGTTCTAATGAATTCCAAGCACTAATGTCTTCCAAATAAAGAAGATTACAAGTAAATTAGATGATTTGATTACTCGACAACCACGAGATCAAGCATTAGACCCAAACAGAACCAAACTTGCTAGGAATGAAAAGGTGCCTACTTAGAATGATGTTACGTCTCTCAACCTTGCTTCTAACCTTTTGCAAGCGCTTATAGCTTCTAGATGAAGACGATTACAAGAAAATTAGATGATTTGGAAGCTCAGAAACCAGGAGATCAAGCATTAGATCCAAAAGGAACCAAACTTCCTTAGAATGGGAAGGTCTCTCATAGAATGATGTTCTAGCACTCAACCTTGGTTCTAATGAATCCCAAGCACTAATATCTTCCAAATAAAGAAGATTACAAGTAAATTAGGTCATTTGATTAATCAACAACCACGAGATCAAGCATTAGACCTAAACGGAACCAAACTTCCTAGGAATGATAATGTGCCTACTAAGAATGATGTCACGTCGCTCAACCTTGGTGCTAACCTTTCGCAAGTGCTAATAGCTACTACATGAAGACGATTACAAGAAAATTAGATGATTTAGAAGCTCGAGAGACCAGGAGATCAAGCATTAGAGCCAAAAGGAATCGAACTTTCTTGGAATGGGAATGTCTCTCCTTAGAATGATGTTGTGTCATTAATCCTTGGTTTCAATCATTCCCATGCACGAATAGCTTCCAAATAAAGAAGATTACAAGTAAATTAGATGATTTGATTACTCGACAACCACGAGATCAAGCATTAGACCCAAACAGAACCAAACTTGCTAGGAATGAAAAGGTGCCTACTTAGAATGATGTTACGTCTCTCAACCTTGCTTCTAACCTTTTGCAAGCGCTTATAGCTTCTAGATGAAGACGATTACAAGAAAATTAGATGATTTGGAAGCTCGAAACCAGGAGATCAAGCATTAGATCCAAAAGGAACCAAACTTCCTTAGAATGGGAAGGTCTCTCATAGAATGATGTTCTAGCACTCAACCTTGGTTCTAATGAATCCCAAGCACTAATATCTTCCAAATAAAGAAGATTACAAGTAAATTAGGTCATTTGATTAATCAACAACCACGAGATCAAGCATTAGACCTAAACGGAACCAAACTTCCTAGGAATGATAATGTGCCTACTAAGAATGATGTCACGTCGCTCAACCTTGGTGCTAACCTTTCGCAAGTGCTAATAGCTACTACATGAAGACGATTACAAGAAAATTAGATGATTTAGAAGCTCAGAGACCAGGAGATCAAGCATTAGAGCCAAAAGGAATCGAACTTTCTTGGAATGGGAATGTCTCTCCTTAGAATGATGTTGTGTCATTAATCCTTGGTTTCAATCATTCCCATGCACGAATAGCTTCCAAATAAAGAAGATTACAAGTAAATTAGATGATTTGATTACTCGACAACCACGAGATCAAGCATTAGACCCAAACAGAACCAAACTTGCTAGGAATGAAAAGGTGCCTACTTAGAATGATGTTACGTCTCTCAACCTTGCTTCTAACCTTTTGCAAGCGCTTATAGCTTCTAGATGAAGACGATTACAAGAAAATTAGATGATTTGGAAGCTCAGAACCCAGGAGATCAAGCATTAGATCCAAAAGGAACCAAACTTCCTTAGAATGGGAAGGTCTCTCATAGAATGATGTTCTAGCACTCAACCTTGGTTCTAATGAATCCCAAGCACTAATATCTTCCAAATAAAGAAGATTACAAGTAAATTAGGTCATTTGATTAATCAACAACCACGAGATCAAGCATTAGACCTAAACGGAACCAAACTTCCTAGGAATGATAATGTGCCTACTAAGAATGATGTCACGTCGCTCAACCTTGGTGCTAACCTTTCGCAAGTGCTAATAGCTACTACATGAAGACGATTACAAGAAAATTAGATGATTTAGAAGCTCAGAGACCAGGAGATCAAGCATTAGAGCCAAAAGGAATCGAACTTTCTTGGAATGGGAATGTCTCTCCTTAGAATGATGTTGTGTCATTAATCCTTGGTTTCAATCATTCCCATGCACGAATAGCTTCCAAATAAAGAAGATTACAAGTAAATTAGTTCATTTGGCTGCTCGGCAACCACGAGATCAAGCATCAGACCCAAACGGAGCCTAACTTTCTTCGAAAGAAAAGGTCCCTACTTAGAATGATGTGACGTATCTCAACCTTGGTTCTAACCTTTTGCAAGCTCTTATAGCTTCTAGATGAAGACGATTACAAGAAAATTAGATGATTTGGAAGCTCAGAAACCAGGAGATCAAGCATTAGACCCAAAAGGAACCAAACTTCCTTGGAATCGGAAGGTCTCTCATAGAATGATGTTCTAGCACTCAACCTTGGTACTAATGAATCCCAAGCTCTAATATCTTCCAAATAAAGAGGATTACAAGTAAATTAGGTCATTTGATTACTCGACAACCACGAGATCAAGCACCAGACCCAAACGGAACCAAACTTCCTAGGAATGAAAAGATACCTACTAAGAATGGTGTCACGTCGCTCAACCTTAGTTCTAAGCATTCGCAAGGGCTAATAGCTTCTAAATGAAGACGATTACAAGAAAATTAGATGATTTGGAAGCTCAGAGACCAAGAGATCAAGCATTAGACCCAAAAGGAATCAAACTTTCTTGAAATGGGAAGGTTTCTCCTTAGAATGATGTTGTGGCATTCAACCTTGGTTCAATCATTCTCATGCATGAATAGCTTCCAAATAAGGAAGATTACAAGTAAATTAGTTCATTTGGCTACTCGGCAAGCACGAGATCAAGGATTAGACCCAAAAGGAACCAAACTTCCTTGGAATGGGAAGGTCTCTCATGGAATGATGTTCTAGCACTCAAATTTGGTTCTAATGAATTCCAAGCACTAATGTCTTCCATATAAAGAAGATTACAAGTAAATTAGATGATTTGATTACTCGACAACCACGAGATCAAGCATTAGACCCAAACAGAACCAAACTTGCTAGGAATGAAAAGGTGCCTACTTAGAATGATGTTACGTCTCTCAACCTTGGTTCTAACCTTTTGCAAGCGCTTATAGCTTCTAGATGAAGACGATTACAAGAAAATTAGATGATTTGGAAGCTCAGAAACCAGGAGATCAAGCATTAGATCCAAAAGGAACCAAACTTCCTTAGAATGGGAAGGTCTCTCATAGAATGATGTTCTAGCACTCAACCTTGGTTCTAATGAATCCCAAGCACTAATATCTTCCAAATAAAGAAGATTACAAGTAAATTAGGTCATTTGATTAATCAACAACCACGAGATCAAGCATTAGACCTAAACGGAACCAAACTTCCTAGGAATGATAATGTGCCTACTAAGAATGATGTCACGTCGCTCAACCTTGGTGCTAACCTTTCGCAAGTGCTAATAGCTACTACATGAAGACGATTACAAGAAAATTAGATGATTTAGAAGCTCAGAGACCAGGAGATCAAGCATTAGAGCCAAAAGGAATCGAACTTTCTTGGAATGGGAATGTCTCTCCTTAGAATGATGTTGTGTCATTAATCCTTGGTTTCAATCATTCCCATGCACGAATAGCTTCCAAATAAAGAAGATTACAAGTAAATTAGTTCATTTGGCTGCTTCAGCAACCACGAGATCAAGCATCGAGACCCAAACGGAGCCTAACTTTCTTCGAAAGAAAAGGTCCCTACTTAGAATGATGTGACGTATCTCAACCTTGGTTCTAACCTTTTGCAAGCGCTTATAGCTTCTAGATGAAGACGATTACAAGAAAATTAGATGATTTGGAAGCTCGAAACCGGGAGATCAAGCATTAGACCCAAAAGGAACCAAACTTCCTTGGAATCGGAAGGTCTCTCATAGAATGATGTTCTAGCACTCAACCTTGGTACTAATGAATCCCAAGCTCTAATATCTTCCAAATAAAGAGGATTACAAGTAAATTAGGTCATTTGATTACTCGACAACCACGAGATCAAGCACCAGACCCAAACGGAACCAAACTTCCTAGGAATGAAAAGATACCTACTAAGAATGGTGTCACGTCGCTCAACCTTAGTTCTAAGCATTCGCAAGGGTTAATAGCTTCTAAATGAAGACGATTACAAGAAAATTAGATGATTTGGAAGCTCAGAGACCAAGAGATCAAGCATTAGACCCAAAAGGAATCAAACTTTCTTGAAATGGGAAGGTTTCTCCTTAGAATGATGTTGTGGCATTCAACCTTGGTTCAATCATTCTCATGCATGAATAGCTTCCAAATAAGGAAGATTACAAGTAAATTAGTTCATTTGGCTACTCGGCAAGCACGAGATCAAGGATTAGACCCAAAAGGAACCAAACTTCCTTGGAATGGGAAGGTCTCTCATGGAATGATGTTCTAGCACTCAAATTTGGTTCTAATGAATTCCAAGCACTAATGTCTTCCAAATAAAGAAGATTACAAGTAAATTAGATGATTTGATTACTCGACAACCACGAGATCAAGCATTAGACCCAAACAGAACCAAACTTGCTAGGAATGAAAAGGTGCCTACTTAGAATGATGTTACGTCTCTCAACCTTGCTTCTAACCTTTTGCAAGCGCTTATAGCTTCTAGATGAAGACGATTACAAGAAAATTAGATGATTTGGAAGCTCAGAAACCAGGAGATCAAGCATTAGATCCAAAAGGAACCAAACTTCCTTAGAATGGGAAGGTCTCTCATAGAATGATGTTCTAGCACTCAACCTTGGTTCTAATGAATCCCAAGCACTAATATCTTCCAAATAAAGAAGATTACAAGTAAATTAGGTCATTTGATTAATCAACAACCACGAGATCAAGCATTAGACCTAAACGGAACCAAACTTCCTAGGAATGATAATGTGCCTACTAAGAATGATGTCACGTCGCTCAACCTTGGTGCTAACCTTTCGCAAGTGCTAATAGCTACTACATGAAGACGATTACAAGAAAATTAGATGATTTAGAAGCTCAGAGACCAGGGAGATCAAGCATTAGAGCCAAAAGGAATCGAACTTTCTTGGAATGGGAATGTCTCTCCTTAGAATGATGTTGTGTCATTAATCCTTGGTTTCAATCATTCCCATGCACGAATAGCTTCCAAATAAAGAAGATTACAAGTAAATTAGATGATTTGATTACTCGACAACCACGAGATCAAGCATTAGACCCAAACAGAACCAAACTTGCTAGGAATGAAAAGGTGCCTACTTAGAATGATGTTACGTCTCTCAACCTTGCTTCTAACCTTTTGCAAGCGCTTATAGCTTCTAGATGAAGACGATTACAAGAAAATTAGATGATTTGGAAGCTCAGAAACCAGGAGATCAAGCATTAGATCCAAAAGGAACCAAACTTCCTTAGAATGGGAAGGTCTCTCATAGAATGATGTTCTAGCACTCAACCTTGGTTCTAATGAATCCCAAGCACTAATATCTTCCAAATAAAGAAGATTACAAGTAAATTAGGTCATTTGATTAATCAACAACCACGAGATCAAGCATTAGACCTAAACGGAACCAAACTTCCTAGGAATGATAATGTGCCTACTAAGAATGATGTCACGTCGCTCAACCTTGGTGCTAACCTTTCGCAAGTGCTAATAGCTACTACATGAAGACGATTACAAGAAAATTAGATGATTTAGAAGCTCGAGACCGGGAGATCAAGCATTAGAGCCAAAAGGAATCGAACTTTCTTGGAATGGGAATGTCTCTCCTTAGAATGATGTTGTGTCATTAATCCTTGGTTTCAATCATTCCCATGCACGAATAGCTTCCAAATAAAGAAGATTACAAGTAAATTAGTTCATTTGGCTGCTCGGCAACCACGAGATCAAGCATCAGACCCAAACGGAGCCTAACTTTCTTCGAAAGAAAAGGTCCCTACTTAGAATGATGTGACGTATCTCAACCTTGGTTCTAACCTTTTGCAAGCTCTTATAGCTTCTAGATGAAGACGATTACAAGAAAATTAGATGATTTGGAAGCTCAGAAACCAGGAGATCAAGCATTAGACCCAAAAGGAACCAAACTTCCTTGGAATCGGAAGGTCTCTCATAGAATGATGTTCTAGCACTCAACCTTGGTACTAATGAATCCCAAGCTCTAATATCTTCCAAATAAAGAGGATTACAAGTAAATTAGGTCATTTGATTACTCGACAACCACGAGATCAAGCACCAGACCCAAACGGAACCAAACTTCCTAGGAATGAAAAGATACCTACTAAGAATGGTGTCACGTCGCTCAACCTTAGTTCTAAGCATTCGCAAGGGCTAATAGCTTCTAAATGAAGACGATTACAAGAAAATTAGATGATTTGGAAGCTCAGAGACCAAGAGATCAAGCATTAGACCCAAAAGGAATCAAACTTTCTTGAAATGGGAAGGTTTCTCCTTAGAATGATGTTGTGGCATTCAACCTTGGTTCAATCATTCTCATGCATGAATAGCTTCCAAATAAGGAAGATTACAAGTAAATTAGTTCATTTGGCTACTCGGCAAGCACGAGATCAAGGATTAGACCCAAAAGGAACCAAACTTCCTTGGAATGGGAAGGTCTCTCATGGAATGATGTTCTAGCACTCAAATTTGGTTCTAATGAATTCCAAGCACTAATGTCTTCCAAATAAAGAAGATTACAAGTAAATTAGATGATTTGATTACTCGACAACCACGAGATCAAGCATTAGACCCAAACAGAACCAAACTTGCTAGGAATGAAAAGGTGCCTACTTAGAATGATGTTACGTCTCTCAACCTTGGTTCTAACCTTTTGCAAGCGCTTATAGCTTCTAGATGAAGACGATTACAAGAAAATTAGATGATTTGGAAGCTCAGAAACCAGGAGATCAAGCATTAGATCCAAAAGGAACCAAACTTCCTTAGAATGGGAAGGTCTCTCATAGAATGATGTTCTAGCACTCAACCTTGGTTCTAATGAATCCCAAGCACTAATATCTTCCAAATAAAGAAGATTACAAGTAAATTAGGTCATTTGATTAATCAACAACCACGAGATCAAACATTAGACCTAAACGGAACCAAACTTCCTAGGAATGATAATGTGCCTACTAAGAATGATGTCACGTCGCTCAACCTTGGTGCTAACCTTTCGCAAGTGCTAATAGCTACTACATGAAGACGATTACAAGAAAATTAGATGATTTAGAAGCTCAGAGACCAGGAGATCAAGCATTAGAGCCAAAAGGAATCGAACTTTCTTGGAATGGGAATGTCTCTCCTTAGAATGATGTTGTGTCATTAATCCTTGGTTTCAATCATTCCCATGCACGAATAGCTTCCAAATAAAGAAGATTACAAGTAAATTAGATGATTTGATTACTCGACAACCACGAGATCAAGCATTAGACCCAAACAGAACCAAACTTGCTAGGAATGAAAAGGTGCCTACTTAGAATGATGTTACGTCTCTCAACCTTGCTTCTAACCTTTTGCAAGCGCTTATAGCTTCTAGATGAAGACGATTACAAGAAAATTAGATGATTTGGAAGCTCAGAAACCAGGAGATCAAGCATTAGATCCAAAAGGAACCAAACTTCCTTAGAATGGGAAGGTCTCTCATAGAATGATGTTCTAGCACTCAACCTTGGTTCTAATGAATCCCAAGCACTAATATCTTCCAAATAAAGAAGATTACAAGTAAATTAGGTCATTTGTTTAATCAACAACCACGAGATCAAGCATTAGACCTAAACGGAACCAAACTTCCTAGGAATGATAATGTGCCTACTAAGAATGATGTCACGTCGCTCAACCTTGGTGCTAACCTTTCGCAAGTGCTAATAGCTACTACATGAAGACGATTACAAGAAAATTAGATGATTTAGAAGCTCAGAGACCAGGAGATCAAGCATTAGAGCCAAAAGGAATCGAACTTTCTTGGAATGGGAATGTCTCTCCTTAGAATGATGTTGTGTCATTAATCCTTGGTTTCAATCATTCCCATGCACGAATAGCTTCCAAATAAAGAAGATTACAAGTAAATTAGATGATTTGATTACTCGACAACCACGAGATCAAGCATTAGACCCAAACAGAACCAAACTTCCTAGGAATGAAAAGGTGCCTACTTAGAATGATGTTACGTCTCTCAACCTTGCTTCTAACCTTTTGCAAGCGCTTATAGCTTCTAGATGAAGACGATTACAAGAAAATTAGATGATTTGGAAGCTCAGAAACCAGGAGATCAAGCATTAGATCCAAAAGGAACCAAACTTCCTTAGAATGGGAAGGTCTCTCATAGAATGATGTTCTAGCACTCAACCTTGGTTCTAATGAATCCCAAGCACTAATATCTTCCAAATAAAGAAGATTACAAGTAAATTAGGTCATTTGATTAATCAACAACCACGAGATCAAGCATTAGACCTAAACGGAACCAAACTTCCTAGGAATGATAATGTGCCTACTAAGAATGATGTCACGTCGCTCAACCTTGGTGCTAACCTTTCGCAAGTGCTAATAGCTACTACATGAAGACGATTACAAGAAAATTAGATGATTTAGAAGCTCAGAGACCAGGAGATCAAGCATTAGAGCCAAAAGGAATCGAACTTTCTTGGAATGGGAATGTCTCTCCTTAGAATGATGTTGTGTCATTAATCCTTGGTTTCAATCATTCCCATGCACGAATAGCTTCCAAATAAAGAAGATTACAAGTAAATTAGTTCATTTGGCTGCTCGGCAACCACGAGATCAAGCATCAGACCCAAACGGAGCCTAACTTTCTTCGAAAGAAAAGGTCCCTACTTAGAATGATGTGACGTATCTCAACCTTGGTTCTAACCTTTTGCAAGCGCTTATAGCTTCTAGATGAAGACGATTACAAGAAAATTAGATGATTTGGAAGCTCAGAAACCAGGAGATCAAGCATTAGACCCAAAAGGAACCAAACTTCCTTGGAATCGGAAGGTCTCTCATAGAATGATGTTCTAGCACTCAACCTTAGTACTAATGAATCCCAAGCTCTAATATCTTCCAAATAAAGAGGATTACAAGTAAATTAGGTCATTTGATTACTCGACAACCACGAGATCAAGCACCAGACCCAAACGGAACCAAACTTCCTAGGAATGAAAAGATACCTACTAAGAATGGTGTCACGTCGCTCAACCTTAGTTCTAACCATTCGCAAGGGCTAATAGCTTCTAAATGAAGACGATTACAAGAAAATTAGATGATTTGGAAGCTCAGAGACCAAGAGATCAAGCATTAGACCCAAAAGGAATCAAACATTCTTGAAATGGGAAGGTTTCTCCTTAGAATGATGTTGTGGCATTCAACCTTGGTTCAATCATTCTCATGCATGAATAGCTTCCAAATAAGGAAGATTACAAGTAAATTAGTTCATTTGGCTACTCGGCAAGCACGAGATCAAGGATTAGACCCAAAAGGAACCAAACTTCCTTGGAATGGGAAGGTCTCTCATGGAATGATGTTCTAGCACTCAAATTTGGTTCTAATGAATTCCAAGCACTAATGTCTTCCAAATAAAGAAGATTACAAGTAAATTAGATGATTTGATTACTCGACAACCACGAGATCAAGCATTAGACCCAAACAGAACCAAACTTCCTAGGAATGAAAAGGTGCCTACTTAGAATGATGTTACGTCTCTCAACCTTGCTTCTAACCTTTTGCAAGCGCTTATAGCTTCTAGATGAAGACGATTACAAGAAAATTAGATGATTTGGATGTTCAGAAACCAGGAGATCAAGCATTAGACCCAAAAGGAACCAAACTTCCTTGGAATGGGAAGGTCTCTCATAGAATGATGTTCTAGCACTCAACCTTAGTACTAATGAATCCCAAGCTCTAATATCTTCCAAATAAAGAGGATTACAAGTAAATTAGGTCATTTGATTACTCGACAACCACGAGATCAAGCACCAGACCCAAACGGAACCAAACTTCCTAGGAATGAAAAGATACCTACTAAGAATGGTGTCACGTCGCTCAACCTTAGTTCTAACCATTCGCAAGGGCTAATAGCTTCTAAATGAAGACGATTACAAGAAAATTAGATGATTTGGAAGCTCAGAGACCAAGAGATCAAGCATTAGACCCAAAAGGAATCAAACATTCTTGAAATGGGAAGGTTTCTCCTTAGAATGATGTTGTGGCATTCAACCTTGGTTCAATCATTCTCATGCATGAATAGCTTCCAAATAAGGAAGATTACAAGTAAATTAGTTCATTTGGCTACTCGGCAAGCACGAGATCAAGGATTAGACCCAAAAGGAACCAAACTTCCTTGGAATGGGAAGGTCTCTCATGGAATGATGTTCTAGCACTCAAATTTGGTTCTAATGAATTCCAAGCACTAATGTCTTCCAAATAAAGAAGATTACAAGTAAATTAGATGATTTGATTACTCGACAACCACGAGATCAAGCATTAGACCCAAACAGAACCAAACTTGCTAGGAATGAAAAGGTGCCTACTTAGAATGATGTTACGTCTCTCAACCTTGGTTCTAACCTTTTGCAAGCGCTTATAGCTTCTAGATGAAGACGATTACAAGAAAATTAGATGATTTGGATGTTCAGAAACCAGGAGATCAAGCATTAGACCCAAAAGGAACCAAACTTCCTTGGAATGGGAAGGTCTCTCATAGAATGATGTTCTAGTAGTCAACCTTGGTTCTAATGAATCCCAAGCACTAATATCTTCCAAATAAAGAAGATTACAAGTAAATTAGGTCATTTGATTAATCAACAACCACGAGATCAAGCATTAGACCTAAACGGAACCAAACTTCCTAGGAATGATAATGTGCCTACTAAGAATGATGTCACGTCGCTCAACCTTGGTGCTAACCTTTCACAAGTGCTAATAGCTTCTACATGAAGACGGTTACAAGAAAATTAGACGATTTAGAAGCTCAGAGACCAGGAGATCAAGCATTAGAGCAAAAAGGAATCGAACTTTCTTGGAATGGGAATGTCTCTCCTTAGAATGATGTTGTGTCATTAATCCTTGGTTTCAATCATTCCCATGCACGAATAGCTTCCAAATAAAGAAGATTACAAGTAAATTAGTTCATTTGGCTACTCGGCAACCACGAGATCAAGCATCAGACCCAAACGGAGCCTAACTTTCTTCGAAAGAAAAGGTGCCTACTTAGAATGATGTTACGTTTCTCAACCTTGGTTCTAACCTTTTGCAAGCGCTTATAGCTTCTAGATGAAGACGATTACAAGAAAATTAGATGATTTGGAAGCTCAGAAATCAGGAGATCAAGCATTAGACTCAAAAGGAACCAAACTTCCTTTGAATCGGAAGGTCTCTCATAGAATGATGTTCTAGCACTCAACCTTGGTACTAATGAATCCCAAGCTCTAATATCTTCTAAATAAAGAAGATTACAAGTAAATTAGGTCATTCGATTACTCGACAACCACGAGATCAAGCATCAGACCCAAATGGAACCAAACTTCCTAGGAATGAAAAGATACCTACTAAGAATGGTGTCACGTCGCTCAACCTTAGTTCTAACCATTCGCAAGGGCTAATAGCTTCTAAATGAAGACGATTACAAGAAAATTAGATGATTTGGAAGCTCAGAGACCAAGAGATCAAGCATTAGACCCAAAAGGAATCAAACTTTCTTGAAATGGGAAGGTTTCTCGTTAGAATGATGTTGTGGCATTCAACCTTGGTTCAATCATTCTCATGCATGAATAGCTTCCAAAAAAGGAAGATTACAAATAAATTAGTTCATTTGGCTACTCGGAAAGCACGAGATCAAGCATTAGACCCAAAAGGAACCAAACTTCCTTTGAATGGGAAGGTCTCTCATAGAATGATGTTCTAGCACTCAAACTTGGTTCTAATGAATTCCAAGCACTAATATCTTCCAAATAAAGAAGATTACAAGTAAATTAGATGATTTGATTACTCGACAGCCACGAGATCAAGCATTAGACCCAAATAGAACCAAACCTCCTAGGAATGAAAAGGTGCCTACTTAGAATGATGTTACGTCTCTCAACCTTGCTTCTAACCTTTTGCAAGCGCTTATAGCTTCTAGATGAAGATGATTACAAGAAAATTAGATGATTTGGATGCTCAGAAATCAGGAGATCAAGCATTAGACCCAAAAGGAACCAAACTTCCTTGGAATGGGAAGGTCTCTCATAGAATGATGTTCTAGCACTCAACCTTGGTACTAATGAATCCCAAGCACTAATATCTTCCAAATGAAGAAGATTACAAGTAAATTAGGTCATTTGATTACTCGATAACCACGAGATCAAGCATTAGACCCAAACGGAACCAAACTTCCTAGGAATGAAAAGGTGCCTACTAAGAATGATGTCACGTCGTTCAACCTTGGTTCTAAATTTTCGCAAGCGTTAATAGCTTCTACATGAAAACAATTACAAGAAAATTAGATGATTTGGAAGCTCAGAGACCAAGAGATGAAGCATTAGAGCCAAAAGCAATCAAACTTTCTCGGAATGGGAAGGTCTCCCCTTAGAATGATGTTGTGGCATTCAATCTTGGTTCAATCATTCTCATGCACTAATAGCTACCAAATAAAGAAGATTCCAAGTAAATTAGTTCGTTTGGCTACTCGGCAACCACGAGATCAAGCATTAGACCCAAACTCAACCAACCTTCCTAGGAATGAAAAGGTGCCTACAAAGAATGGTGTCACGTCGCTCAACCTTGGTTCTAACCATTCGCAATCGCTAATAGCTTCGAAATGAAGACGATTACAAGAAAATTAGATGATTTGAAAGCTCAGAGACAAAGAGATCAAGCATTAGAGCCAAAAGGAATCAAACTTTCTTGGAATGGGAATGTCTCTCTTTAGAATGATGTTGTGGCATTCAATCTCGGTTCAATCATTCTCATGCACGAATAGCTTCCAAATAAAGAAGATTATAAGTAAATTAGTTCATTTGGCTACTCGGCAACCACGAGATCAAGCATTAGGCCCAAACGAAACCAAACTTCCTAGGAATGAAACGGTGCCTACTAAGAATGATGTCACGTCGCTCAACCTTGTTTCTAACCTATTCGCAAGCGCTAATAGCTTCTAAATGAAGACTATTACAAGTAAATTATGTGATTTGGAAGCTCAGAAACTAGAAGATCAAGCATTAGATTCAAAAGGAACCAAACTTCCCTGCATTGGGAAGTTCTCGTCTTAGAATGATATTATGGCTCCTAACCTTTGTTCTGATCGTTCCCAAGCACTAATAGCTTCCAAATAAAGAAAATTACAAGTAAATTAGTTCATTAGGTTACTCGGCAACCACGAGATCAAGCAGTAGACCCAAACGGAACCAAACTTCCTAGGAATGAAAAGGTGCCTGCTAAGAATGATGTCACGTCGCTCAACCTTGGTTCTAACCATTTGCAGGCGCTAAGATCTTCTAAATGAAGACGATTACAAGAAAATTAGTTCATTTGGAAGCTCAGAAACCAGGAGATTAAGCATTAGATCCAAAAGGAACCAAACTTCCCTACATTGGGAAGTTCTCGTCTTAGAATGATGTTATGGCCCCCAACCTTGGTTCTAATCGTTCCCAAGAACTGATAGCTTCCAAATAAAGAAAATTACAAGTAAATTAGTTCATTTAGCTACTCGGCAACTACGAGATCAAGCATTAGACCCAAACGGAACCTAACTTTCTTGGAAAGAAAAGGTGCCTACTTAGAATGATGTTACATCTCTCAACCTTGGTTCTAACCTTTTAAAAGCGCTTATAGCTTATAGATGAAGACGATTACAAGAAAATTAGATGATTTGGAAGCTCAGAAACTAGGAGATCAAGCATTAGACCCAAAAAGAACCAAACATCCTTGAAATGGAAAGGTCTCTCATAGAATGATGTTCTGGCACTCAACCATGGTTCTAATGAATCTCAAGCACTAATATCTTCCAAATAAAGAAGATCACAAGTAAATTAGTTCATTTGATTACTCGGCAACCGCGAGATCAAGCATTAGACCCAAACAGAACCAAACTTTCTAGGAATGAAAAGGTGCCTACAAAGAATAATGTCACATCGTTCAACCTTGGTTCTAACCTTTGGCAAGCGCTTATAGCTTCTAGACGAAGACGATTACAAGAAAATTAGATGATTTGGAAGCTCAGAAACCAGGAGATCAAGCATTAGACCCAAAAGGAACCAAACTTCCTTGGAATGGGAAGGTCTCTCATAGAATGATGTTCTAGCAGTTAACCTTGGTTCTAATGAATCCCAAACACTAATATCTTCCAAATAAAGAAGATTACAAGTAAATTAGGTCATTTGATTAATCAACAACCACGAGATCAAGCATTAGACCTAAACGGAACCAAACTTCCTAGGAATGATAATGTGCCTACTAAGAATGATGTCACGTCGCTCAACCTTGGTGCTAACCTTTCGCAAGTGCTAATAGCTTCTACACGAAGACGATTACAAGAAAATTACATGATTTAGAAGCTCAGAGACCAGGAGATCAAGCATTAGAGCAAAAAGGAATCGAACTATCTTGGAATGGGAATGTCTCTCCTTAGAATGATGTTGTGTCATTAATCCTTCGTTTCAATCATTCCCATGAACGAATAGCTTCCAAATAAAGAAGATTACAAGTAAATTAGTTCATTTGGCTACTCGGCAACCACGAGATCAAGCATCAGACCCAAACGGAGCCTAACTTTCTTCGAAAGAAAAGGTGCCTACTTAGAATGATGTTACGTCTCTCAACCTTGGTTCTAACCTTTTGCAAGCGCTTATAGCTTCTAGATGAAGACGATTACAAGAAAATTAGATGATTTGGAATCTCAGAAACCAGGAGATCAAGCATTAGACCCAAAAGGAACAAAAATTCCTTGGAATCGGAAGGTCTCTCATAGAATGATGTTCTAGCACTCAGCCTTGGTACTAATGAATCCCAAGCTCTAATATCTTCCAAATAAAGAAGATTACAAGTAAATTAGGTCATTTGATTACTCGACAACCACGAGATCAAGCATTAGACCCAAACGGAACCAAACTTCCTAGGAATGAAAAGATACCTACTAAGAATGGTGTCACGTCGCTCAACCTTAGTTCTAACCATTCGCAAGGGCTAATAGCTTCTAAATGAAGACGATTACAAGAAAATTAGATGATTTGGAAGCTCAGAGACCAATAGATCAAGCATTAGACCCAAAAGGAATCAAACTTTCTTGAAATGGGAAGGTTTCACCTTAGAATGATGTTGTGGCATTCAACCTTGGTTCAATCATTCTCATGCATGAATAGCTTCCAAATAAGGAAGATTACAAGTAAATTAGTTCATTTGGCTACTCGGCAACCATGAGGTCAAGCATTAGTCCCAAACGGAGCCTAACTTTCTTGGAAAGAAAAGGTGCCTACTTAGAATAATGTTACGTCTCTGAACCTTGATTCTAACCTTTTGCAAGCGCTTATAGCTTCTAGATGAAGACGATTACAAGAAAATTAGATGATTTGGAAGCTCAGAAACCAGGAGATCAAGCATTAGACCCAAAAGGAACCAAACTTCCTTGGAATCGGAAGGTCTCTCATAGAATGGTGTTTTAGCACTCAACCTTGGTACTAATGAATCCCAAGCACTAATATCTTCCAAATAAAGAAAATTACAAGTAAATTATGTCATTTGATTACTCGACAACCACGAGATCAAGCATTAGACCCAAACGGAACCAAACTTCCTAGGAATGAAAAGGTGCCTACTAAGAATGGTGTCACGTTGCTAAACCTTGGTTCTAACCATTCGCAAGCGCTAATAGCTTCTAAATGAAGACGATTACAAGAAAATTAGATGATTTGGAAGCTCAGAGAGGAAGAGATCAAGCATTAGAGCCAAAAGGAATGAAACTTTCTCGGAATGGGAAGGTCTCTCCTTAGAATGATGTTGTGGCATTCAATCTTGGTTCAATCATTCTCATGCACGAATAGCTTCCAAATAAAGAAGATTCCAAGTAAATTAGTTCGTTTGGCTACTCGGCAACCACGAGATCAAGCATTAGACCCAAACTCAACCAAACTTCCTAGGAATGAAAAGGTGCCTACAAAGAATGGTGTCACGTCGCTCAACCTTGGTTCTAACCATTCGCAAGCGCTAATAGCTTCTAAATGAAGACGATTACAACAAAATTAGATGATTTGAAAGCTCAGAGACCAAGAGATCAAGCATTAGAGCCAAAAGGAATCAAACTTTCTTGGAATGGGAATGTCTCTCTTTAGAATGATGTTGTGGCATTCAATCTTGGTTCAATCATTCTCATGCACGAATAGCTTCCAAATAAAGAAGATTATAAGTAAATTAGTTCATTTGGCTACTCGGCAACCACGAGATCAAGCATTAGACCCAAACTCAACCAAACTTCCTAGGAATGAAAAGGTGCCTACAAAGAATGGTGTCACGTCGCTCAACCTTGGTTCTAACCATTCGCAAGCGCTAATAGCTTCTAAATGAAGACGATTACAAGAAAATTAGATGATTTGAAAGCTCAGAGACCAAGAGATCAAGCATTAGAGCCAAAAGGAATCAAACTTTCTTGGAATGGGAATGTCTCTCTTTAGAATGATGTTGTGGCATTCAATCTTGGTTCAATCATTCTCATGCACGAATAGCTTCCAAATAAAGAAGATTATAAGTAAATTAGTTCATTTGGCTACTCGGCAACCACGAGATCAAGCATTAGGCCCAAACGGAACCAAACTTCCTAGGAATGAAATGGTGCCTACTAAGAATGATGTCACGTCGCTCAACCTTGTTTCTAACCTATTCGCAAGCGCTAATAGCTTCTAAATGAAGACTATTACAAGTAAATTATGTGATTTGGAAGCTCAGAAACTAGGAGATCAAGCATTAGATTCAAAAGGAACCAAACTTCCCTGCATTGGGAAGTTCTCGTCTTAGAATGGTATTATGGCTCCTAACCTTTGTTCTGATCGTTTCCAAGCTCTAATAGCTTCCAAATAAATAAAATTACAAGTAAATTAGTTCATTAGGTTACTCGGCAACCACGAGATCAAGCAGTAGACCCAAACGGAACCAAACTTAAATGGAATGAAAAGGTGCCTGCTAAGAATGATGTCACGTCGCTCAACCTTGGTTCTAACCATTCGCAGGCGCTAATAGCTTCTAAATGAAGACGATTACAAGAAAATTAGTTCATTTGGAAGCTCAGAAACCAGGAGATCAAGCATTAGATCCAAAGGAAACCAAACTTCCCTACATTGGGAAGTTCTCGTCTCAGAATGATGTTATGGCCCTCAACCTTGGTTCTAATCATTCCCAAGAACTAATAGCTTCAAAATAAAGAAAATTACAAGTAAATTAGTTCATTTGGCTACTCGGCAACCACAAGATCAAGCATTAGACCCAAACGGAACCTAACTTTCTTTGAAAGAAAAGGTGCCTACTTTGAATGATGTTACATCTCTCAACCTTGGTTCTAACCTTTTGCAAGCGCTTGTAGCTTATAGATGAAGACGATTGCAAGAAAATTAGATGATTTAGAAGCTCATAAACCAGGAGATCAAGCATTAGACCCAAAAAGAGCCAAACTTCCTTGGAATGGGAAGGTCTCTCATAGAATGATGTTCTGGCACTCAACCTTGGTTTTAATGAATCCCAAGCACTAATATCTTCCAAATAAAGAAGATTACAAGTAAATTAGTTCATTTGATTACTCGGCAACCACGAGATCAAGCATTAGACCCATTTCCGAGATCAATGATATTGATATTATTCTCATTTAATTTTAGTAAGTCTCGTCCGGAATTGATCACTCTCAGGATACTAACCGATAGGGAATGGCTAACTAGGAGAACGGTACGTGGACCAGGGAGCCGATCGCGAATCAAGCACCGATTCCGAGGAACGACGAGGAAATATTTTGGGCCAATGTGGGCCGATCCTAGGAAGGTGACGGATTTAGTTTGACCAATGACGTACGATCAAATTGCGGGTGATTCCGAACGACCGAGAATACGCGTGGCGAACAAATCCCTAACTTAATCCGAACGATCGCGACCTTCGAAACTAGCGATAATTCCTCACGTTCTCCCGGTAATCGAGACCATCATGACTCGAGTAATCCTAGGTCGATACGCGTAACCCCTAAACAGCCGCCCGTTAGTGAGAGACCCTAAAATTGTAATTGAGCTATTTTGATCGCGAAATTGGATCCGGACTTGGACGTCGAATTTCGTGGGCGTGCACGACTATTTTGCGAGGACGACATCATTTTAGTGTGGCCAACTATATTTGGGATCAATTCGATCGAAAAATGGAAATTTGGCCCGGAATCGAAAAATGACAATTTTGCCCCTAGGCCTTATAATTGTGTTCTGAATTTTGGTATTGTTGGAGGGTATTTTGGGGATTAAATCTTGGATAAGATCAGCCCAATAATTCAGATTTTTATTGGTCAATTGTGCCTATCAATTATTGGACAAGGTTTGATCTTGGCCCCTGAAGTGAAGGCCAAGATGGGTATTATGAAAAGTTAGTCCAATAATTCAGCCCCCCTTATTCTCTCTCTCCCTCATTCCTCACCACTTCCGGCCAACTCCCTCCTCTCTCCTCTCTTCCTCACCAAATCCCCCTCCTTCCTCTCTCAGCCGCGTAATCAGCCATCGCCGGAGCCGCCGCCGGAGCGCCGCCATCCATGCCCGCCGTGCATCACCGTCAACCAGCCGTCCATTCTCTCTCTCCGTCTCCTCTCGTCACTCTCTCTCTTTCCTAGGCCGTCGGTCAGCCCTTAGGCAGTGAGGATCACCGCCGCGGCCACCTCACCACCGCCGCTCGCCGAGGCCGCCGTCCGTCCGTCTCGCCACCACACCATCACCACCCTCACCCGACCACCATTCTCTCTCTCCCCTGTCCGCCATCACCACCGACCAGCACCCCTTGTCGCCATTGAACCACCTTGGACCGCCGGTCGTTGTCGTCGCCCAAGCGCCGCCGTTTGCGTCGCCGTGAAACCGTTCAGTCCGTCTGTTTTCCCCGCCTGTCCAGCTTACTTTTGGAGCTTAGGATTAAGTGAGTATTAGTCCCTAAACCCTAATTAGGTTAATTAAGCATTTCTAGATACGATTAAGTTGATTTAGGGGTTAATTAGGGTGATTTTAGGGGAATTAGTGGCTGATTTGTAATGGCTGATATTGTGATGATTTGATTGACCCAATGCGGTGATTTGGAGGCGGATTAGTGTCCCTAGAGTGGGCTGAATTGTGACCGCCCAATGTGGATTCAATTGGGCGAGATTTGACTAAGTTGTGGGATTAATCGTGAAATTGCCGTTCAAGTCTTGAGTGTCCTTGAAATGGCTGAATGGTGATTGCTTCTTTTGAATGTCATAATGCCATGTTGCGTGTCCCTAGAGTGGCTGAGAATGGAGTAGTGTGGCGGGCCTCGTGTGTGCTTAATTATGTTGTCCTAGTCGCGTGAATTATGTGTGCCGATATTGTGCCATGCAAGATTGAGTTGAATTGGCTAATTGGGCATGCTATTGTGTTAGTCGGACACATTGTGACTAACTTGAGTATGTCGTATTGTTATTTGAGCACGTCGTGGCATTTATTGAGCATGACTTGGCATTGATTCGATTATGTGCCTATGTGAATTTGGATGCTCATTGTACATCATGTTATTGCCCGAGTGCGGGACTGCATGGCCACACATTTCGCATGCTAAGCATTGGCTTGAGATGAGAATTACGCGAGTATGCGCGCCTGACATGAGCATGTGATCACCTTAAATACCCTAATGCGTTTTACGCGGGGTTCTAATAAAATTGGTTGTGTGTATGTGTGATCATCATGAGTCCTGATGCGTTTTACGCGGGACGATGCTCGGTTCTACCGGAAGACGGCCAGCCTGATGCGTTTTACGCGGGTTTTGGTTCGTATATAGAGATCGGTATTGCGCCTGATGCGTTTTACTCGGCCTAGAGACACCGAGCCTGATGCGTTTTACGCAGGCCATGAAGTGTTGGTATTGATTGATAGACCTGATGCGTTTTACGCGGGTCGAACTCTAATTGAGAATTGAGTCGTTTGTCAGTGTGCATTATTGAACCAGAGTATGAGTAAGTGCATGACGTGCGTGTGACTAAGCTTAATGCATATGTGCCATTATAGTGAGTATATTATGCCTAACCTGCAGGGTCAATTGTGTGCTCGATTTAGGCCCGAGGGCCTAGGTCATTTGATTGTCAATTATTGCTAGTGCATGTGATTTGTTGCCTGTCAGGAGGTTCATGTTAGCCTAGTTAGGTTGAGGGGGTTTTACTCGCTGAGATTCGTCTCATTGTTGTTAAAACCTAACCTTTCAGACCCCCGGCCTTGAAGATGTCAGAGGTTTCGGTACGTTTTGGGATTTCGCATCAGATAGCGAAAACGATGACCGTATACCCCGTAGGGAACAGGGAAATGTATATTAGGTATTATACTTTGGTATGGGTTGATGTGGGGAAAACGCATTTCGAGACCCATGAGTATATAGCTTGGTATTTTAGAGACTACTCCGGGGAGTATGGACCTCTTCGGACTTTTGATGTCCCGTTTAATGGGCTGGGCGAGGTGGACCCGCAGTGTGCCGACGGAGACCTAGCGAGCCCGAAGCTACGCCCGAGGGGAGTTCGAGTTCTGGCGCCGGACCTGTCATCTAGGAGGTGGATGAGCCTGACCCGATGGATGAGGAGCCAGTAGATTGGGACTCTGATCCGGAGCCTGATGAGGAGCCAGAGCCTATAGAGGAGGACCCCGAGCTGGAGGGCGAGCCTGAGGAGATGGACTCTGAAGAGGAGCCAGCAGAAGCCGAGTCCGAGCTAGATTCCCTAGACTCCGAGGTGGAGCTGTCTAATAGTTCTTCATCTTCCGAGTCCTCGGGATCTGACCCGGACTGGGTTCTGTAGGGTTAGTTTTAGCCTCAATTAGGTCGGGCCAGTACATTTTTTTATCGAAGCCTAACCTTAGTTAGTAGTCTAACCACCTGGACCACTTACCCCTTTTTGTCAGTGGTGGCTGTTGACCGCTTTTGGTTTTTAGTGCTCGCTATAAATGGATATTGTAGATGTTTCCCTGGTTAATACAAGTGTATATTTGTTATCCCATTGTTTGTTATTGTGTTATCCTTGGTCTCGTGTTGTTTTATTTGTACGGGTGTTTATGTTGCTTCCACATGTGTCTCGATCTCTATTTGGGTTTTGGTATCAGAGCAAGATCAGCTCGGTCCAATTAGGTTGAAGCCTGGAGTGATAAGGAGCGATGACCTTGGATAGCTAGTAGGGAGACCTTGTGTGCTAAGTGTACCTCCTGACTGTCTGTGTTTTGATTGAGTGCACATGTGAATTGACCCGTAAAGTACAGGTGTGGCAAGACCTGAGGTAAGTACGCATATCTCCTTGGTTGAGGTCTTATGCTGTTGGTGCTGAGCCGCATCCTGAGTGATTGATTGCTGTTGTGTTAGTTCCCTGCCTAGGACCTTAGACCGGTTTAGCTTGGTTTAGGTCTCTAATTCCTGAATGGAATTATAGCAGGTAGGTGGGTAGTGAAGTCAGTAAAGATGAGAAGAAGAGGAAAGGAAACCCAAGGGCAGCCGAGTGCTATGGGCCAAAAGGCCAGAGATCCAAGAATAGAAGAGGTTATTCAGACCCTGCATGAAATAGGAAATATTATGGGCAGGCAGGCTCAGGAAAGGGCCGCCACCATTGCCCAGGCTGCTGAGGCTGCAGCAGCTGCTGCTGTGAATGGAAACAATGCCAATCTAGGGCAGGCTCAGATGGCAGTAAATAGGCAAATGCACCAATTGATAGAACAGTTTTTGAAGCTGAAACCGCCTAAGTTTAATGGTAGGGGTGACCCCGAGGCTGCACCGCGATGGGTAGAGGAGTTAGAGAAGGCCTTTGATGTATTGGGGTGCACCGAGGCTGAGAAAGTAACATTAGCGGTATATCAGTTACAGGATAGCGCAATTGATTGGTTCGCCACTAGAGATAGAGTGTTTCCGGAAGGTACCGCCCAGACTTGGGCTGCGTTTACCGAGAGTTTTTATGGAAAATATTTCTCAGAGAGTGCCCAAGAAAGGAAGCTAGCAGAGTTTATGCGACTTCGCCAAGGACAGATGACCGTAGACCAGTATGAGGCGGAGTTTGCGAGGTTGTCTAAGTTTGCACCTAGGATGGTGGAGAATCCGCGGGATAAGGTTCAGAGATTCCGAGACGGATTGAAGCCGGATCTTAGAAGTAAGATGATTTCCTTGAACATCCGTGATTATGGGGAAATGTATGAGCGGGCCCAGGCCATTGAGTGAGATCAGATGGAAAGGATAGCCGCTTCTAGATCTCGGTTTGCCTAGAATAGGGACAACCGCCGTTTCGGGAAGAAACCGATGGCGGGAAGTAAGCGATTTGTCCCACCGGCTAGAAAGAATATCGAGAAGCCGAGCCATCAACCGAACCAATTTGGGGCTTGCTTCAAGTGTGGAAGTTTGGAACATAAGATAAGAAATTGTCCCCAGCAGCGCCCCACAGGACCTTCGATGCAACAGCAACAGCCCAGAATTGAGAATCAAGCCGGAAATCCTCCACCAGCTAATCAGGGTAGACCGCCAGCGCAAGGACGAGTTTATGCGATGGCGCGCAGAGAGGCTGAGAACGCGCCAGGCGTGGTCACAGGTACAATTTCTCTATGTGATCATGCTGCGTATGCATTATTTGATCCGGGGGCGACCCACTCTTTTATATCAAAGCAATTTGTTATACTGGTTGGGATTGAGCCTGTTATGCTTGAGACTGTGTTATGTGTGATGACCCCATTGAATGATAAGGTGTTAGTGTCATTAGGGTGTCCCGACTGTAAAATAGTGATTGGGCGTAGAGAAGAAAGAATTGACTTGGCAGTGTTGGCCATGTTTGATTTTGATGTGATAATTGGAATGGATTGGCTAGTAAGGCAGAAAGCCGTAATGGATTGCGGTGATAGGGTGATCCAGTTTAATCCCATTGGACATCCTAGATTTGAATTTCAGGGAAACCGAGGAGGAACCTCGATCCCTTGGATTTCCTCGCTCGAAGTGACCAAGTTGTTGGACGAAGGTTGTGAAGGGTATTTAGTGAATGTGGTCGATCCGACAGTGACGGAACCTAAATTGGAAGAGATACCCGTAGTGTGCAATTTTCCCGAAATCTTTCCTCAGGAATTGCCGGGATTGCCACTAGAGCGAGAAGTGAAATTTGTTATAGAATTGGCCCCAGAAATAGAACCGATCTCAAAGGCATCGTATCGAATGTCCTTATCAGAATTGAAAGAATTGAAAGTCCAGATGCAGGAATTATTGGACAAGGGTTTCATTCGTCCTAGTGTGTCTCCATGGGGAGCGCCGGTCCTATTTGTAAGGAAGAAGGACGGGACATTGATGTTGTGTATCGACTACCGGCAGTTGAACCAGGTGACGATTAAGAATAAGTACCCACTGCCAAGGATTGATGACCAGTTTGACCAATTGCAAGGAGCGTCAGTATTCTCTAAGATCGATCTACGGACCGGATATCATCAGTTAAGGATCAAGAAAGAGGACATTCCTAAGACTACTTTTAGAACGAGGTACGGGCACTATGAGTTCACAGTGATGCCCTTTGGTCTGACCAATGCCCCTGCTGCCTTCATGGACTTAATGAACAGGGTGTTCAAGGAGTTTTTGGACCGGTTCGTCATAGTGTTCATCGACGACATACTGGTATACTCGAAGAACCCCGAGAAGCATGAGGTACACTCGACCGAGGTACTACGAACCTTAAGAGAACACGCACTTTATGTCAAGTTCAGTAAGTGCGAGTTTTGGCTTAGCAGAGTAGCGTTCCTTGGACACATAATTTCGGGAGATGGACTTTATGTGGACCCAACAAAGATTGAGGCGGTAACTAAGTGGCCAAGGCCGACATCAGTGATGGAGATTCGAAGTTTCTTAGGTTTGGCTGGTTATTATCGACGTTTTGTAGAAGGATTCTCGTCTATAGCCATGCCGTTGACGCGACTGCTTAAGAAGGAAACTAAGTTCGAGTGGGATTAAAAGTGTGAAAGGAGTTTTCAGGAGTTGAAGCATAGACTGACAGCTGCCCCGGTATTAACCATTCCGTCCGGATCAGGAGGATTTGAGGTCTATAGTGACGCATCATTAAGAGGGCTTGGTTGTGTATTGATGCAGCACGAAAGGGTAGTCGCATATGCGTCGCGCCAGTTGAGACCTCATGAAATGAACTATCCGACGCATGATTTAGAGTTGGCAGCGATCGTATTCGCCCTCAAGATCTGGAGGCACTATTTGTGTGGGGAAAAGTTCCAGATTTTTACGGATCACCAAAGCCTCAAGTACCTATTTTCGCAGAAAGAATTAAATATGAGGTAGCGCCGATGGATGGAACTTCTTAAGGATTACGACCGCGACATCCTGTATCATCCCGGGAAAGCGAATTGAGTAGCGGATGCGCTAAGTCGAAAATCGAGTATGACGTATATGATGGTCAGGGAGTGGACCCTGTTAAAAAGGCTCAGAGATTCAGAGTTTAAGTTCGAAGTGAATCGGATGTCGAACTTGCTTGCCACGTTGAGAATCGAACCTGAGATCCAGGCAAAGATTAAGGCACTTCAGTCTACGGACCAAGAGATCCAAAAGATTGTTGGAATGGACGCCGCTACAAAAAAATCGGATTTCCAAGTGAGTGAGGATGGAGTTTTAAAGTTCCGAGGACGTTTGTGCTTGCCCGATGACGTTGAGCTTAAGGAGGAAATTTTAAGGGAGGCACATCGCAGCAATTATAGTATCCACCCAGGCAGCACAAAAATGTACCAGAATCTGCAGCAGTATTATTGGTGGAATGGATTGAAAAAGGCTGTATCCACCCAGGCCTGATGCGTTTTACGCGGGCCAGGAAGTGTTGGTATTAAATGATAGACCTGAGGCGTTTTACGCGGGTCGATCTCTATTTTAGAAATGAATCGTGTGCCAGTGTGCATTATTGAAACAGGGCATGAGTATGTGTATGGCGTACGTGTGACTAAGCCTGTTGCATATGTGCCATTATTGTGATTATATTATGCCTAATCTGCAGGGTTAATTGTATGCTCGATCGGGCCTAGGTTAATCGATTGTCAATTATTACTGGTTGTATGTGATTTGTTGCCTGTCAGGAGGTGCATGTTAGCCTAGTTTAGGTTGAGGGGGGTTTTTACTCGCTGAGATTCGTCTCATTGTTGTTAAAACCCAATGTTTCAGACCCCCGGTCTTAAAGATGTCAGAGGTTCCGGTTCGTTTTGGGATTCCACATCATATAGAGAAGACGATGTCCGTGTACCCCGTAGGGAACGGGGAAATGTATATTAGGTATTATACCTTAGTATGAGTCGATGTGGGGGAATCACATTTTGAGACCCATGAGTATGTAGCGTGGTGTTTTAAAGACTACTCCGGGGAGTATAGACCTCTTCGGACTTTTGATATCCCGTTTAAAGGGCTAGGCGAGGTGGACCCGCAGTGTGCCGACGGAGACCTAGCGAGCCCTGATATTACAGCCGAGGGGAGTTCGAGTTCTGGCGCCAGACCTGTCGTCTGGGAGGTAGATGAGCCTGATCCGATGGACGAGGAGCCAGTAGATTGGGACTTAGATTCGGAGCCGATAGAGCCGGAGGAGGAGCCAGAGCCTATAGAGGAGGACCCTGAGCCAGAGGGCGAGCCTGAGGAGATAGACTCTGAGGAGGAGCCAGTAGAGGCCGAGTCCGAGCTGGATTCCTTAGACTCCGAGGTGGAGCTGTCTGATAGTTCTTCATCTTCCGAGTCCTCGGGATCCGACCTGGACTGGGTTCCGTAGGGTTAGCCGTAGTCTCAGTTAGGTCGGGCCAGTACCTTTTTGATCGGAGCCCCACCTTTGGTAGTAGTCTCACTACCTAGCCACTTACCCCTTTTTGCAGTTAGTGGCCGTCGATCCGTTTTTGGTTCGTGGTGTATGTGTGCTGTAAATGAATAGTGTAAAGGTTTCCCTGGTTAATATAAGTGTATATTTGTTATCTCGTTGTTTGTTGTTATGCTATCCTTAGCCTCGTGTTGTTTTATCTGTAAGAGTGTTTATGTTGCTTCCGCATGTGTCTCGATCTCTGTTTGGGTTTTGGGTTGGCGACGCTTCCTGGGGCGTTGCACAAATTCGACCTCGGCTGGGATGTTACGCTTCGTAGGGTTCGGGGCGTGACATCCCCGTTTGATTTGGTATCAGAGCAAGGTCAACTCGGTCCAAATAGATCGAAGCCTCGAGTGATAAGGAGCGATGACCTTGGGTAGCCAGTAGGGAAACCTTGTGTGCTAAGTGTACCTCCTGACTGTCTGTGTTTTGTTTGAGTGCTTATGTGAATTGACCAGTAAAGTGCAGGTACAGCAGGACCTGAGGTAAGTACGTGTATCTCCTTGGTTGAGGCCTTGTGCTGTTTGTGCTTAGCCCCATGCTGAGTGATTGATTGCTATTGTGCTAGTTCCCTACCTAGGACCTTAGACCGGTTTAGCTTGGTTTAGGTTTCTAATTCCTGAATGGAATTATAGCAGGTAGACGGGTAGTAAGGTCAGTAAAGATGAGAAGAAGAGGAAAGGAATCCCAGGGGCAGCCTAGTACAGGAGGCCAAGAGGCCAGAGATCCAAGGATGGAGGAGGTTATTCAGACCCTGCATGAGATAGGAAATATTACGAGCAGGCAGGCTCAGGAAAGGGCCGCCACTATTGCCCAGGCTGCTGAGGCTGTGGCAGCTACAGCTGTGAATGGAAACAATGTCAATCAAGGGCAAGCTCAGATGGCGGTAAATAGACAAATGCATCAATTAGTGGAGCAGTTCCTGAAGTTGAAACTGCCTAATTTTAATGGTAGGGGTAACCCCAAGGCTGTACCGCGATGGGTAGAGGAGTTAGAAAAGGCCTTTGATGTGTTGGGGTGTACAGAGACTGAGAAAGTAACCCTAGCAGTATAGCAGTTGCAAGACAGTGCGAATGATTGGTGGAAGGCCACCAGGGACAGAATGTTTTCGAAAGGTTCTGCCCAGACTTGGGTTGCGTTTACCGAAAGTTTTTATGGAAAATATTTCTCAGAGTGCCCAAGAAAGGAAGCTAGCGAAATTTATGCGACTTCGTCATGGTCAGATGACCGTAGACCAGTATGAGGCGGAGTTTGCGAGGTTGACTAAGTTTGCACCTAGGATGGTGGAAAATTCGCAGGATAAAGTTCGGAGATTCCGGGACGGACTGAAGCCGGATCTTCGAAGCCAGATGATTTCTTTGGACATCCGAGACTATGGAAGAATGTATGAACGGGCTCAAGCTATAGAGCGAGATCAAATGGAAAGGGCAGCCGCTTCTGGATCACGGTTCGCCCAGAATAGGGACAATCGCCGTTTCGGAAAGAAACCGATGGCGGGAAACAGACGATTCGTCCTACCGGTTAGAAAGAATATTGGGAAGCCGAGCCATCAACCGAACCGATTTGGGGCTTGTTTCAAGTGCGGGAGTTTAGAGCACCAGATCAGGAATTGTCCCCAGCAGCACCCTCAGGACCATCAGTGCAACCGCAACAACCCCGGATAGGGAATCAAGCCGGGAATCCCCCGCCGGTTAATCAAGGTCGACCGCCAGCGCAAGGACGAGTTTATGCGATGGCGCGAAGAGAGGCGGAGGACACGCTGGGCGTTGTCACAGGTACGATTTCTCTATGTGATAATGCTGCGTATGCATTATTTGATCTGGGGGTGACCCACTCTTTTATATCAGAGCAATTTGTTAGACTGGTTGGGATTGAGCCTGTTATGCTTGAGACTGTGCTATGTGTGATGATCCCATTGAATGATAAAGTGTTAGTGTCGTTGGGGTGTCCTAGCTGTAAGATAGTTATCGGAGGTAGGGAAGAAAGGATTGATTTGGCAGTGTTGGCCATGTTTGATTTTGATGTGATAGTCGGAATGGATGGGCTAATAAGGCAAAAAGCCATAATGGATTGTGACAATAGGGTGATCCAGTTTAATCCTATTGGATATCCTAGATTTGAATTTCAGGAAAACCGAGGAGGAACCTCGATTCCTTGGATTTCCTCGCTTGAGGTAACTAAGTTGTTGGATGAAGGTTGTGAAGGGTATTTGGTGAATGTGATTGATCCGACAGTGACGGAACCTAAGTTGGAAGAAATACCTGTGGTGTGCAATTTTCCTGAGGTCTTTCCTCAGGAATTGCCGGGATTGCCACCAGAGCGAGAAGTGGAATTTGTCATAGAATTGGCCCCAGAAATCGAGCCGATTTCAAAGGCACCGTATCGAATGTCCTTATCATAACTGAAAGAATTGAAAGTCCAGATGTAGGAATTATTGGACAAGGGTTTCATTCGTCCTAGTGTGTCTCCATGGGGAGTGCCGGTCCTGTTTGTAAGGAAGAAGGACGGGACGTTGAGGTTATGTATCGATTACCGGCAGTTGAACCAGGTGACGATTAAGAATAAGTACCCACTGCCGAGAATTGATGATCTGTTTGACCAATTGCAAGGAGCCTCAGCGTTCTCTAAGATTGACCTACGGACCGGATATCATCAGCTGAGAATCAGAAAAGAGGATATTCCTAAGACCACTTTTAGGACGCGATACGGGCACTATGAGTTCACAGTGATGCCCTTTGGATTGACCAATGCCCCTGCTGCCTTCATGGATTTAATGAACAGGGTGTTCAAGGAGTTCCTGGACCGATTCGTCATAGTGTTCATTGACGACATACTGGTATATTCGAAGAGCTCCGAGGAGCATGAGGTACATTTGACTGAGGTACTATGGACCTTAAGAGAACACGCACTCTATGCCAAGTTTAGTAAATGCGAGTTTTGGCTTAGCAGAGTAGCGTTCCTTGGACACATAATCTCAGGAGATGGAATTTCTGTGGTCCCCACAAAGATTAAGACAGTAACTAAGTGGCCAAGGCCGACATCAGTGACGGAGATTCGAAGTTTCTTAGGATTGGCTGGCTATTATCGACGCTTTGTAGAAGGGTTCTCGTCGATAGCCACGCCGTTGACGCGACTGCTTAGGAAGGAAACTAAGTTCGAGTGGGATGATAAGTGCGAGAAAAGTTTTCAGAAATTGAAGCATAGACTGACAACCGCCTCGGTATTAACCATTCCGTCCGGATCAGGAGGATTTGAGGTCTATAGTGACGCATCATTAAGAGGGCTTGGTTGTGTATTGATGCAGCACGAAAGGGTAGTCGCATATGCGTCGCGCCAGTTGAGACCTCATGAAATGAACTATCCGACGCATGATTTAGAGTTGGCAGCGATCGTATTCGCCCTCAAGATCTGGAGGCACTATTTGTGTGGGGAAAAGTTCCAGATTTTTACGGATCACCAGAGCCTCAAGTACCTGTTTTCGCAGAAAGAATTAAATATGAGGCAGCGCCGATGGATGGAACTTCTCAAGGATTATGACTGCGACATCCTGTATCATCCCGGGAAAGCGAATCGAGTAGCGGATGCACTAAGTCGGAAGTCAAGTATGGCGCATATAATAGTCAAGGAGTGGACCTTATTGGAAAGGCTAAGGGACTCAGAGTTTAAGTTCGAAGTGAGCCGGATTCTAACCTGATGGCTGCGTTGAGGATCGAACCTGAGATCCAGGCAAAGATTAAGGCACTTCAGTCTACGGACCAAGAGATCCAAAGGATTGTTAGAATGGACGCGGCTACAAGGAAATCAGACTTCCAAGTGAGTGAAGACGGAGTTTTGAGGTTCCGAGGACGATTATGCGTGCCTGACGACTTGGAGCTTAAGGAGGAGATTTTAATAGAGGCACATCGCAGCAACTATAATATCCACCCAAGCAGTATGAAAATGTACCAGAATCTGCGGCAGTACTATTGGTGGAATGGACTGAAAAAGGATGTGGCCAAGCATGTGGTGAAATGCCTGACATGCCAGCAAGTTAAGGCCCAGCACTATAAGCCTGGAGGGTTATTGCGACCATTAGAAATCCCTGAATGGAAATGGGAGCATATCACTATGGATTTCGTCACAGGATTACCAAGGAGCCAAAGAGGACACGATTCCATCTGGGTGATAGTGGATCGACTGACTAAGTCAGCGCACTTCCTGACAGTGTGAAAAGATTTTGAGTTAGAAAGGTATGCAGAGTTGTCCGTGCGACAGATAGTGAGATTACATGGAGTACCAGTAACGATCACGTCGGACCGTGATCCGAGATTTATGGCCAATTTTTGGAAAAGTTTGCAATCGGCCTTACGAACGAAGTTGCAGTTCAGTAGACCTATCATCCACAGACGGATGGCCAGTCTGAAAGGACGATTCAGACCTTAGAGGACATGTTGCGAGCCTGTGTATTGGACTTCCAGGGAAAATGGGAAGAGTAGCTACACCTGGTGGAGTTCGCCTATAATAATAGCTATCAGCAAAGTATTCAGATGGCGCCGTTTGAGGCCTTGTATGACAGAGCGTGTAGAACGCCAGTTTGTTGGGACGAAATTGGAGAGCGAAGTATCACAGGCCCAGAATTAGTTCAGTAGTCGGTTGAAGCAGTTGAAATTATTCGGGATAGATTGAGGACCGCTCAGAGCCGCCAGAAAAGTTATGCCGATCGGAGGCGACGACCCTTGGAGTTTCAAGTTGGAGATCATGTATTTCTCAAGGTGTCGCCTATGAAAGAATTGTCCAGATTTGGTAAGAAAGGAAAACTGAGCCCGAGGTATGTCGGTCCGTTTGAGATTTTGGAGAAGATCGGTGATATGGCTTACCGACTTTCCTTGCCGCTTAATCTATCGCAAGTACACAATGTATTCCACGTGTCGATGTTGAGAAAGTATGAACCAGAACCGACCCACGTTCTGAGGTACGAGAAGATAGACGTGGACGACAGGGTGTCGTACGTGGAGAGGCCAGTAAGGATTGAGGACAGAAAAGATCGAGTCCTACGGAATAAGACGATCCCGATGGTCAAAGTTGTATGGGAGCACAATGGAACCGAAGGTGCCACCTGGGAAAGTGAAGAGGCAATGCGACGTCAGCACCTCCATTTGTTTGAGTAGCTAGGTTTAGATTGCAAATTTCGAGGACGAAATTTTTGTAAGGGGGGAAGAGTTGTAACATCCTGAATTTCGATCCATTTCCGGGATCAATGAAATTGATATTATTTTCATTTAATTTTAGTGAGTCTTACCTAGAATTGATCACTCTTGGGATACTAACCGATAGGGAATGGCTAACTAGGAAAACGGTATGTGGACCAGGGACCCGCTCGCGAATCGGTCACCGATTCCAAGAAACGACGAGGAAATATTTTGGGCCAATGTGGGCCGATCCTAGGGGGTGACGGATTTAGTTTGACCAATGACGTATGATCGGATCGCGGGTGATTCCGCACGACCGAGAGTACGCGTGGCGAACAAATCCCAAACTTAATCCAAACGATCGCGACCTCTGGAACTAGCGATAATTCCTCGCGTTCTCCCGGTAATCGAGACCGTCGCGACTCGAGTAACCCTAGGTCGATACGCGTAACCCCTAAATAGCCGCCCGTTAATGAGATACCCTAAAATTGTAATTGAGCAATTTTGATCGCGAAATTAGATCCGGACTTGGACGTCGAATTTCGTGGACGTGCGCGACTATTTTGCGAGGACGACGTCATTTTAGTGTGGCCATCTATATTTGGGATCCGTGCGGTCGAAAAATGGAAATTCGGCCCGAAACCGGAAAATGACGATTTTGCCCCTAGGCCTATTTTTGGAATTTCGAATTTTGGGAGGTTATTTTGGGGATTAAATTGGATAAGATCAAACTCAATAATTCAGATTTTTTATGGTCTATTATGCCCTTGGATATTTTAGCTTAGGTTAATCTCAACCTTTGAAGTTAGGGGCAAGATGGGCATTTTGGAAAAGTTGGTCAAACCTCTCTAAGACTAATAAATGCCCTTGTCTCTCTCTCATTCCTCACCTCACCATCAGCCAACTCCCTTCTCCTCTCCTCTTCTCCCTCACCGAAATTCCCCCTCCTCTCTCTCTCTCGGTCGTGTGCACCGCCCGCCGGAGGAGACGCCGCCGCCGCTTGCCGTGCTGCCCGTCCAGCCTGCCTAGCCTCACCACCACCCCGTCCATTCTCTCTCTCTCTCTCTCCGTCTCGTCTCGTCTCTCTCTCTCCCTCGTCGGCGGTGAGGATCACGCCGGATCAGCGCCCTTGGCCGCCCCGCTCGCCGGGACGCCGCCGCTCGTCGAGGCCGCTGTCCGCCGTCTCGCCACAACCACCCGACCACCTTTTTCTCTCTCCCCTGTTTACCAGCACCTTGCCGCCGTCTTGATTGCCAAGGACCGCCGGTCACTGCCGCCGCAGTGCGCCGTCGCAAGGATCGCCGGAGCAATGCTGTGAGCCGCTCGGACTGCTCGTTTTCTCCCCACCGGTTCAGGTAGTTGGAGCTTAGGTGATTAAGTGAGTAATTACTCCTAAACCCTAATTAGGCTAATTAAGCATTTCTAGATAGGATTAGGGTGATTTAAGGGTTAATTAAGGGATATTAAGGTTGTTTAGTGGGCTGAATAATTAGTGGTGGATTATGTGATGATTTAGGGTTCTAATATGTTGATTTCAATGTGGTTTAGTGCCCTAGAGTGGGCTGTTCAATGGCTGGTGTGATTGGATTAGATTGGCCTAAGTTCGGTTAATTTAAGACTTAATAGTGGAATTCCCGAACATGTCTTGTATTGTTCGTTTAGTGGCTGATTTGTGCTCATTGGTGATTAATTTGATGATGCCATGTGGTATGCCTAGTGTGGCCGAAAGTGGAATAGCATGGCGGGCCTTGAGCGCGTGAATTCATATTATTCTAATCGTGTGATTTACGTGTGGGGATTATGACTATGTAGGTTGATTTGAATTGCTTGAACGGACATGCTAATATGTTGATTGAGCATATTGTGAATTGAACGTGAGCATGTCTTGGCATTATTGGATTATGTGCCCATGATTGGAATTGAGTGCTCATTGTGCATAGGGTGTTGCCCGACTACTGGATTACATGACCACGCATTTCGCATGCTAACCATTGGCTTGAGATGAGAATTGTGCGAGTATGCGTGCCTGACATGAGCATGTGATCACCTAATTGCCCTGATGCGTTTTACGCGGGGTTCAGATAAAATTGGTTGTGTGCACGTGTGATTACTATGAGTCCTGATACGTTTTACGCCGGACGGTACCCGGTTCCACCGGAAGACGGCTAGCCTGATGCGTTTTACGCGGGTTTTAGTCCGTATATGGAGATCGGTGTTGCGCCTGATTCCTTTTACGCGGGCAAGAGACACCGGGCCTAATGTGTTTTACCCGGACCTAGAAGTGTTGGTATTAAATGATAGACCTGAGGCGTTTTACGTGCGTCGATCTCTAATTTAGAAATGAATCGTGTGCTAGTGTGCATTATTGAAGCAGGGCATGAGTATGTGTATGGCGTACGTGTGACTAAGCCTGTTGCATATGTGCCATTACTGTGATTATATTATGCCTAACCTGCAGAGTTAATTGTATGCTCGATCTGGGCCCGAGGGCCTAGGTTAATCGATTGTCAATTATTACTGGTTGTATGTGATTTGTTGCCTATCAGGAGGTGTATGTTAGCCTAGTTTAGGTTTAGGGGGGGTTTTACTCGCTGAGATTCGTCTCATTATTGTTAAAACCCAATGTTTCAGAGCCCCAGCCTTGAAGATGTCAGAGGTTTCGATTTGTTTTGGGATTCCACATCATATAGAGAAGACGATGTCCGTGTACCCCATAGAGAACGGGGAAATGTATATTAGGTATTATATCTTAGTATGGGTCGATGTGGGGAAATCGCATTTTGAGACCCATGAGTATGTAGCGTGGTGTTTTAGAGACTACTCCGGGGAGTATGGACCTCTTCGGACTTTTGATGTCCCGTTTAACGGGCTAGGCGAGGTGGACCCACAGTATGCCGACGGAGATCTAGCGAGCCCCGATATTACAGTAGATGGGAGTTCGAGTTCTGGCGCCAGACCTGTCGTTTGGGAGGTAGATGAGCCTGATCCGATGGATGAGGAGTCAGTAGATTGGGACTCAGATCCGGAGCAGATGGAGCCGGAGGATGAGCCATAGCCTATAAGTGAGGACCCCGAGCTGGAGGGCAAGCCTGAGGAGATGGACTCTGAGGAGGAGCCAGCAGAGGCCGAGTCCGAGCTGGATTCCCTAGACTCCGAGGTGGAGCTGTTTGATAGTTCTTCATCTTCCGAGTCCTCGGGATACGACTCGGACTGGGTTCCGTAGGGTTAGCCATAGTCTCAGTTAGGTCGGGCCAATACCTTTTTGATCGGAGCCCCACCTTAAGTAGTAGTCTCACTACCTGGCCACCTACCCCTTTTTGCAGTTAGTGGCCGTCGATCCGTTTTTGGTTCGTGGTGTATGTGTGCTGTAAATGGATAGTGTAAAGGTTTCCCTGGTTAATACAAGTATATATTTGTTATCTCGTTGTTTGTTGTTATGCTATCCTTGGCCTCGTGTTGTTTTATCTGTACGGGTGTTTATGTTGCTTCGGCATGTGTCTCGATCTCCATTTGGGTTTTGGGTCGGCGACGCTTCCTGGGGCGTTGGACAAATTTGACCTCGGCAGGGATGTTGCGCTTCGTAGAGTTTGGGGCGTGACATCCCCGTTTGATTTGGTATCATAGCAAGGTCAGCTCGGTCCAATTAGGTCGAAGCCTGGAGTGATAAGGAGCGATGACCTTGGGTAGCCAGTAGGGAGATCTTGTGTGCTAAGTGTACCTCCTGACTGTCTGTGTTTTGTTTGAGTACTTATGTGAGTTGACCAGTAAAGTGCAGGTGCGGCAGGACCTGAGGTAAGTACGTGTATCTCCTTGGTTGAGGCCTTGTACTGTTTGTGCTTAGGCCCATGCTGAGTGATTGATTGCTATTGTACTAGTTCCCTGCCTAGGACCTTAGACCGGTTTAAATTGGTTTAGGTCTCTAATTCCTGAATGAAATTATAGCAGGTAGGAGGGCAGTAAGGTCAGTAAAGATGAGAAGAAGAGGAAAGGAACCCCAGGGGCAGCCTAGTGCAGGAGGCCAAGAGGCCAGAGATCCAAGGATGGAAGAGGTTATTCAGACCCTGCATAAGATAGGAAATATTATGGGCAGGCAGGCTCAGGAAAAAGCCGCCACCATTGCCCAGGTTGCTGAGGTCTACGGCAGCTGCAGCTGTGAATGATGTTATGGCTCCCAACCTTTGTTCTAATCGTTCCCAAGCACTAATATCTTCCAAATAAAGAAAATTACAAGTAAATTAGTTCATTAGGTTACTCGGCAACCACGAGATCAAGCATTAGACCTAAACGGAACCAAACTTCCTAGGAATCAAAAGGTGCTTGCTAAGAATGATGTCACGTCGCTCAACCTTGGTTCTAACCCTTCGCAGGCGCTAATAGCTTCTAAATGAAGACGATTACAAGAAAATTAGTTGATTTGGAAGCTCAGAAACCAGGAGATCAAGCATTAGATCCAAAAGGAATCAAACTTCCACACATTGGGAAGGTCTCTACTTAGAATGATGTTGTGGCATTCAACCTTGGTTCAATCACTCCCATGCACTAATAGCTTCCAAATAAAGAAGATTACAAGTAAATTAGTTCATTTGGCTACTCGGCAACCACGAGATCAAGCATTAGACCCAAACGGAACATAACTTTCTTGGAATGGGAAGGTCTCTCCTTAGAATGATGTTGTCGCATTCAACATTGGTTCAATCATTCTCATGCACGAATAGCTTCCAAATAAAGAAGATCACAAGTACATTAGTTCATTTGGCTACTCGGCAACCACGAGATCAAGCATTAGACCCAAACGGAACCAAACTTCCTAGGAATGAAACGGTGCCTACTAAGAATGATGTCACGTCGCTCAACCTTGTTTCTAACCTTTTCCAAGCGCTACTAGCTTCTAAATGAAGACGATTACAAGTAAATTAGGTGATTTAGAAGCTCAGAAACTAGGAGATCAAGCATTAGATTCAAAAGGAACCAAACTTCCCTGCATTGGGAAGTTCTCGTCTTAGAATGATGTTATGGCTCCCAACCTTTGTTCTAATCGTTTCAAAGCACTAATAGCTTCCAAATAAAGAAAATTACAAGTAAATTAGTTCATTAGGTTACTCGGCAACCACGAGATCAAGCATTAGACCCAGAAAGAACCAAACTTCCTAGGAATTAAAAGGTGCCTACAAGAAAATTAGTTGATTTGGAAGCTCAGAAATCGGGAGATCAAGCATTAGATCCAAAAGGAATCAAACTTCCTTGGAATGGAAATGTCTCTCCTTAGAATGATGTTGTGGCATTCAACCTTGGTTCCAATCATTCTCGTGCACGAATAACTTCCAAATAAAGAAGATTACAAGTAAATTAGTTCATTTGGTTACTTGGCAACCACGAGATCAAGTATTAGACCCAAACGGAACATAACTTTCTTGGAATGAAAAGGTGCCTACTTAGAATGATGTTACGTTTCTCAACCTTGGTTCGAACCTTTTGCAAGCGCTTATAGCTTCTAGATGAACACGATTACAAGAAAATTAGATGATTTGGAAGCTCAGAAACCAGGAGATCAAGCATTAGACCCAAAAGGAACCAAACTTCCTTGGAATGGGAAGGTCTCTCATAGACTGATGTTCTAGCACTCAACCTTGGTTCTAATGAATCCCAAGCACTAATATCTTCCAAATAATAAAGATTACAAATAAATTAGTTCATTTGGCTACTCGGCAACCACGAGATCAAGCATTAGACCCAAACGGAACATAACTTTCTTGGAATGGGAAGGTCTCTCCTTAGAATGATGTTGTCGCATTCAACATTGGTTCAATCATTCTCATGCACGAATAGCTTCCAAATAAAGAAGATCACAAGTACATTAGTTCATTTGGCTACTCGGCAACCACGAGATCAAGCATTAGACCCAAACGGAACCAAACTTCCTAGGAATGAAACGGTGCCTACTAAGAATGATGTCACGTCGCTCAACCTTGTTTCTAACCTTTTCCAAGCGCTACTAGCTTCTAAATGAAGACGATTACAAGTAAATTAGGTGATTTAGAAGCTCAGAAACTAGGAGATCAAGCATTAGATTCAAAAGGAACCAAACTTCCCTGCATTGGGAAGTTCTCGTCTTAGAATGATGTTATGGCTCCCAACCTTTGTTCTAATCGTTTCAAAGCACTAATAGCTTCCAAATAAAGAAAATTACAAGTAAATTAGTTCATTAGGTTACTCGGCAACCACGAGATCAAGCATTAGACCCAGAAAGAACCAAACTTCCTAGGAATTAAAAGGTGCCTACAAGAAAATTAGTTGATTTGGAAGCTCAGAAATCGGGAGATCAAGCATTAGATCCAAAAGGAATCAAACTTCCTTGGAATGGAAATGTCTCTCCTTAGAATGATGTTGTGGCATTCAACCTTGGTTCCAATCATTCTCGTGCACGAATAACTTCCAAATAAAGAAGATTACAAGTAAATTAGTTCATTTGGTTACTTGGCAACCACGAGATCAAGTATTAGACCCAAACGGAACATAACTTTCTTGGAATGAAAAGGTGCCTACTTAGAATGATGTTACGTTTCTCAACCTTGGTTCGAACCTTTTGCAAGCGCTTATAGCTTCTAGATGAACACGATTACAAGAAAATTAGATGATTTGGAAGCTCAGAAACCAGGAGATCAAGCATTAGACCCAAAAGGAACCAAACTTCCTTGGAATGGGAAGGTCTCTCATAGACTGATGTTCTAGCACTCAACCTTGGTTCTAATGAATCCCAAGCACTAATATCTTCCAAATAATAAAGATTACAAATAAATTAGGTCATTTGATTACTCGACAACCACGAGATCAAGCATTAAACCTAAATGCAACCAAACTTCCTTGGAATGGGATGGTTTCTCCTTAGAATGATGTTGTGGCATTCAACCTTGGTTTAATTATTCTCATGCACGAATAGCTTCCAAATAAAGAAGATTACAAGTAAATTAGTTCATTTGGCTACTCGGCAATCACGAGATCAAGCAATAGATCCAAACGGAACCAAACTTCCTAGGAATGAAAAGGTGCCTACTAAGAATGATGTCACGTCGCTCAACCTTGTTTCTAACCTTTTCCAAGTGCTAATAACTTCTAAATGAAGACGATTACAAGTAAATTAGGTGATTTATAAGCCCAGCAACTGGGAGATCAAGCATTAGATTCAAAAGGAACCAAACTTCCCTGCATTGGGAAGTTCTCGTCTTAGAATGATGTTATGGCTCCCAACCATTATTCTAATCCTTCCCAAGCACTAATAGCTTCCAAATAAAGAAAATTACAAGTAAATTAGTTCATTAGGTTACTCGGCAACCACGAGATCAAGCATTAGATCCAAACGGAATCAAACTTCCTAGGAATGAAAAAGTGCCTGCTAAGAATGATGTCACGTCGTTCAACCTTGGTTCTAATCATTCGCAGGCGCTAATAGCTTCTAAATGAAGACGATTACAAGAAAATTAGTTGATTTGTAAGCTCAGAAACCAGGAGATCAAGCATTAGATCCAAAAGGAACCAAACTTCCATACATTGGGAAGTTCTCGTCTTAGAATGATGTTATGGCTCCCAACCTTTGTTCTAATCGTTTCCAAGCATTAATAGCTTCCAAATAAAGAAAATTACAAGTAAATTAGTTCATTAGGTTACTCGGCAACCACGAGATCAAGCATTAGACCCAAAAGGAACCAACCTTCCTAGGAATGAAAAGGTGCCTACAAGAAAATTAGTTGATTTGCAAGCTCAGAAATCAGGAGATCAAGCATTAGACCCAAAAGGAACCAAACTTCCTTGGAATGGGAAGGTCTCTCATAGACTGATGTTCTAGCACTCAACCTTGGTTCTAATGAATCCCAAGCACTAATATCTTCCAAATAATAAAGATTACAAATAAATTAGGTCATTTGATTACTCGACAACCACGAGATCAAGCATTAAACCTAAATGCAACCAAACTTCCTTGGAATGGGATGGTTTCTCCTTAGAATGATGTTGTGGCATTCAACCTTGGTTCAATTATTCTCATGCACGAATAGCTTCCAAATAAAGAAGATTACAAGTAAATTAGTTCATTTGGCTACTCGGCAACCACGAGATCAAGCAATAGATCCAAACGGAACCAAACTTCCTAGGAATGAAAAGGTGCCTACTAAGAATGATGTCACGTCGCTCAACCTTGTTTCTAACCTTTTCCAAGTGCTAATAACTTCTAAATGAAGACGATTACAAGTAAATTAGGTGATTTAGAAGCCCAGCAACTGGGAGATCAAGCATTAGATTCAAAAGGAACCAAACTGCCCTGCATTGGGAAGTTCTCGTCTTAGAATGATGTTATGGCTCCCAACCATTATTTTAATCCTTCCCAAGCACTAATAGCTTCCAAATAAAGAAAATTACAAGTAAATTTGTTCATTAGGTTACTCGGCAACCACGAGATCAAGCATTAGATCCAAACGGAATCAAACTTCCTAGGAATGAAAAAGTGCCTGCTAAGAATGATGTCACGTCGTTCAACCTTGGTTCTAACCATTCGCAGGCGCTAATAGCTTCTAAATGAAGACGATTACAAGAAAATTAGTTGATTTGAAAGCTCAGAGACAAAGAGATCAAGCATTAGAGCCAAAAGGAACCAATCTTCCTAGGAATGAAAAGGTGCCTACAAGTAAATTAGTTGATTTGCAAGCTCAGAAATCAGGAGATCAAGCATTAGATCCAAAAGGAATCAAACTTCCTTGGAATGGAAAGGTCTCTCCTTAAAATGATGTTGTGTCATTCAACCTTGGTTCAATCATTCCCATGCACGAATAGCTTCCAAATAAAGAAGATTACAAGTAAATTAGTTCATTTCGCTACTCGGAAACCACTAGATCAAGCATAAGACCCAAACGGAACATAACTTTCTTGGAATGGGAAGGTCTCTCCTTAGAATGATGTTGTGGCATTCAACCTTGGTTCAATCATTCTCATGCACGAATGGCTTCCAAATAAAGAAGATTACAAGTAAATTAGTTCATTTGACTACTCGGCAACCACGAGATCAAGCATTAGACCCAAACGGAACCAAACTTCCTAGGAATGAAAAGATGCCTACTAAGAATGATGTCACGTCGTTCAACCTTGGTTCTAACCTTTCGTAAGCATTAATAGCTTCTAAATGAAGACGATTACAAGAAAATTAGATGATTTGGAAGCTCAGAGACCAGGAGATCAATCATTAGAGCCAAAAGGAATCAAACTTCCTTGGAATGGGAAGGTCTCTCCTTAGAATGATGTTATGGCATTCAACCTTGGTTCCCATCATTCCCGGGCACGAATAACTTCCAAATAAACAAGATTACAATTAAATTAGTTCATTTGGTTACTTGGCAACCACGAGATCAAGCATTAGACCCAAACGGAACCTAACTTTCTTGGAATGAAAAGGTGCCTACTTAGAATAATGTTACGTCTCTCAACCTTGGTTCAAACCTTTTGCAAGCGCTTATAGCTTCTAGATGAAGACGATTACAAGAAAATTAGATGATTTGGAAGCTAAAAAACCAGGAGATCAAGCATTAGACCCAAAAGGAACCAAACTTCCTTGGAATGGGAAGGTCTCTCGTAGAATGATGTTCTAGCACTCAAACTTGGTTCTAATGAATCCCAAGCAGTAATATCTTCCAAATAATGAAGATTAAAAGTAAATTAGTTCATTTGGCTACTCGGCAACCACTAGATCAAGCATAAGACCCAAACGGAACATAACTTTCTTGGAATGGAAAGGTCTGTCCTTAGAATGATATTGTGGCATCCAACCTTGGTTCAATCATTCTCATGCACGAATAGCTTCCAAATAAAGAAGATTACAAGTAAATTAGTTCATTTGGCTACTCGGCAACCACGAGATCAAGCAATAGATCCAAACGGAACCAAACTTCCTAGGAATGAAAAGGTGCATACTAAGAATGATGTCACGTCGCTCAACCTTGTTTCTAACCTTTTCCAAGTGCTAATAGCTTCTAAATGAAGACGATTACAAGTAAATTAGGTGATTTAGAAGCTCAGAAACTAGGAGATCAAGCATTAGATTCAAAAGGAACCAAACTTCCCTGCATTGGAAAGTTCTCATCTTAGAATGATGTTATGGCTCCCAACCTTTGTTCTAATCGTTTCCAAGCACTAATAGCTTCCAAATAAAGAAAATTACAAGTAAATTAGTTCATTTGGTTACTCGGTAACCACGAGATCAAGCATTAGATCCAAACGGAACCAAACTTCCTAGGAATGAAAAGGTGCCTACTAAGAATGATGTCACGTCGCTCAACCTTGTTTCTAACATTTTCCAAGTGCTAATAGCTTCTAAATGAAGACGATTACAAATAAATTAGGTGATTTAGAAGCTCAGAAACTAGGAGATCAAGCATTAGATTCAAAAGGAACCAAACTTCCCTGCATTGGGAAGTTCTCGTCTTAGAATGATGTTATGGCTCCCAACCTTTGTTCTAATCGTTTCCAAGCACTAATAGCTTCCAAATAAAGAAAATTACAAGTAAATTAGTTCATTTGGTTACTCGGTAACCACGAGATCAAGCATTAGATCCAAACGGAACCAAACTTCCTAGGAATGAAAAGGTGCCTGCTAAGAATGATGTCACGTCGCTCAGCCTTGGTTCTAACCATTCGCAGGCGCTAATAGCTTCTAAATGAAGACGATTACAAGAAAATTAGTTGATTTGGAAGCTCAGAAACAAGGAGATCAAGCATTTGATCCAAAAGGAACCAAACTTCCATACACTGGGAAGTTCTCGTCTTAGAATGATGTTATTGCCCCCAACCTTGGTTCTAATCGTTCCCAAGAACTAATAGCTTCCAAATAAAGAAAATTACAAGTAAATTAGTTCATTTGGCTACTCGGCAACCACGAGATCAAGCATTAGACCCAAACGGAACCTAACTTTCTTGGAAAGAAAATGTGCCTACTTAGAATGATGTTACGTCTCTCAAGCTTGGTTCAAACCTTTTACAAGTGCTTGTAGCTTATAGATGAAGACGATTACAAGAAAATTAGATGATTTAGAAGCTCAGAAACCAGGAGATCAACCATTAAATCCAAAAAGAACCAAACTTCCTTGGAATGGAAATGTCTCTCATAGAATGATGTTCTGGCACTCAACCTTGGTTCTAATGAATCCCAAGCACTAATATCTTCCAAATAAAGAAGATTACAAGTAAATTAGTTCATTTGATTACTCGGCAATCACGAGATCAAGCATTAGACCCAAACGGAACCAAACTTCCTAGGAATGAAAAGGTGCCTAATAAGAATGATGTCAGGTCGTTCAACCTTGGTTCTAACCTTTCGCAAGAGCTAATAGCTTCTAAATGAAGACGATTACAAGAAAATTAGATGATTTGAAAGCTCAGAGACCAGGAGATCAAGCATTAGAGCCAAAAGGAATCAAACTTCCTTGCAATGGGAATGTCTCTCCTTAGAATGATGTTGTGGTATTCAACCTTGGGTACAATCATTTCGATTCACGAATAACTTCCAAATAAAGAAGATTACAAGTAAATTAGTTCATTTGGCTACTCGGCAACCACAAGATCAAGCATTAGATCCAAACGGAACATAACTTTCTTAGAATGGGAAGGTCTCTCCTTAGAATGATGTTGTGGCGTTCAACCTTGGTTCCAATCTTTGCCATGCACGAATAGCTTCTAAATAAAGAACATTACAAGTAAATTAGTTCTTTTGGCTACTCGGCAACCACGAGATCAAGCATTAGACCCAAACGGAGCCTTAGGCTCTAATGCTTGATCTCCTGGTCTCCGAACTTCCAAATCATCTAAGTTTCTTGTAATCATCTTCATTTAGAAACTATTAGCGCTTGCGAAAGGTTAGAACCAAGGTTGAGCGACGTGACATAATTCTTAGTAGGCACCTTTTCATTCCTAGGAAGTTTGGTTCCGTTTGGGTCTAATACTTGATCCCGTGATTGCCGAGTAACCAAATGAACTAATTTACTTGTAATTTTCTTTATTTAGAAGCTATTAGTGCTTGGGAATGATTAGAACCAAAGTTGAGTGCCAGAACATCATTCCAAGGAGAGACCTTCCCATTCCGAGGAAGTTTGATTGCTTTTGACTCTAATGGTTGATCTCCTGGTCTGTGAGCTTCCAAATCATCTAATTTTCTTGTAATCGTCTTTATTTAGAAGCTACTAGTGCTTGCGAAAGGTTAGAACCAAGGTTGAGTGACGTGACATCATTCTTAGTAGGCAAATTTTCATTCCTAGGAAGGTTGGTTCCGTTTGGGTCTAATGCTTGATCTCGTGGTTGCCGAGTAGCCAAATGAACTAATTTACCTGTAATCTTCTTTATTTGGAAGCTATTCGTGCATGGGAATGATTGGAACCAAGGTTGAATGTAACAACATCATTCCAAGGAGAGACCTTTCCATTCCGAGGAAGTTTGATTCTTTTTTACTCTAATGCTTGATCTCCTAGTCTCTGAGCTTTCAAATCATCTAATTTTCTTGTAATCGTCTTCATTTCGAAGCTATTAGCACTTGCGAAAGGTTAGAAGCAAGGTTGAGCGACGTGACATCATTTTTAGTAGGCACCTTTTCATTCCTAGGACGTTTGGTTCCGTTTGACTCTAATGCTTGATCTCGTGGTTGCCGAGTAACCAAATGAACTAATTTACTTGTAATTTTCTTTATTTGGAAGCTATTAGTGCTTGAGAATGATTAGAACCAAGGTTGGGAGCCATAACATCATTCTAAGATGAGAACTTTCCAATGCAGGGAAGTTTGGTTCCTTTTGCATTTAATGCTTGATCTCCTGGTTTCTGAGCTGTCAAAATCATCTAATTTACTTGTAATCGTCTTCATTTAGAAGCTATTAGCGCTTGCGATAGGTTCGAACCAAGGTTGAGCGACGTGACATCATTCTTAGTAGCCACCTTTTCATTCCTAGGAAGGTTGGTTCCATTTGGGTCTAATGCTTGATCTCATGGTTGCCGAGTTGTAACATCCTGAATTTCGACCCATTTCCGGGATCAATGAAATCGATATTATTCTCATTTAATTTTAGTAAGTCTTGCCCGGAATTGATCACTCTCGGGATACTAACCAAAAGGGAATGGCTAACTAGGAAAACGGTACGTGGACTAGGGACCCAATCGCGAATCGGGCACCGATTCCGAGAAACAACGAGGAAATATTTTGGACCAATGTGGGCCGATCCTAGGAAGGTGACGGATTTAGTTTGGCCAACGATGTACGATCGGATCGCGGGTGATTCCGCACGACCGAGAGTACGCGTGGCGAACAAATCCCGAACTTAATCCGAACGATCGCGACCTTCGGAACTAGCGGTAACTCCTCACGTTCTCCCGGTAATCGAGACCGTTACGACTCGAGTAACCCTAGATCGATACGCGTAACCCCTAAACAGCCGCCCGTTAGTGAGAGACCCTAAAATTGTAATTGAGCAATTTTGATCGCGAAATTGGATCCTGACTTGGACGTCGAATTTCGTGGACGTGCACGACTATTTTGCGAGGACGACGTCATTTTAGTGTGGCCAACTATATTTGGGATTAGTACGGCCGAAAATTGGAATTTCGGCCCGGAATCGAAAAATTACGATTTTGCCCCTAGGCCTTATAATTGTATTCCGAATTTTGGGATTAATTGGAGGGTATTTTGGGAATTTTTATGGATAAGATCAGCCCCAATAATTCAGAAAATTTAAGACTAAGATGCCCCTCAATTATTAGTCTTGAGTTGATCTCCACCCTTGGAGTGAAGGGCAAGATGGGCATTAGGAAAATTAGCCCAATAATTTAGCTCTCCACTCATTCTCTATCCCCCATTCTCCCTCACCATCTCCGGCCACTTCCCCCTCTCCTCTCCCTCTCGCCGATTCCCTCTCTCTACCTCTCTCGGCCGTGAGCCGCCGACCGCCGGAGCTCGCCATAGCTCGCGCCGCCGCACGCCACTCGTGTTGGTACCGCCGACCGACCACCCTTCACCTCGTCAACCTTTCTCTCCGTTCTCTCTCTCCTTTCTCTTCCTTCCCGGCCGCGTGATCACCACCCGAGCTAGCCTTAGCCGAGGACCGCCGCGGCCACACCTCCGTCCGCCGTCCGTCGTCTCACCATCACCACCACCACCCGACTGTCCTGACCTCTCCTCCACCTCATTTCCTTTCCTTTTGGCCGTGAGGACCATCCCGATCAGCCCCTTGACCGCCGCCGACCGCAGCCCGTGTGAGCCGCCGTTCGCCGCCGCCATGAGACCCGTTCGGTCCGCCCGCTCTGTAACATCCTGAATTTCGACCCATTTCTGGGATCAATGAAATCAATATTATTCTCATTTAATTTTAGTAAGTCTCACCCGGAATTGATCACTCTCGGGATACTAACCGATAGGGAATGGCTAACTAGGAAAAACGGTACGCGGACCAGGGACCCGATCGCGAATCGGGCACCGATTCCGAGAAACGACGAGGAAATATTTTGGGCCAATGTGGGCCGATCCTAGGAGGGTAACGGATTTAGTTTGGCCAATGACGTATGATCAGTTCGCGGGTGATTCCGCACGACCGAGAGTACGTGTGGCGAACAAATTCCGAACTTAATCCGAACGATCGCGACGTCCAGAACTAGCGATAATTCCTCACGTTCTCCCGGTAATCGAGACCATCATGACTCGAGTAACCCTAGGTCGATACGCGTAAACCCTAAACAGCCGTCCGTTAGTGAGAGACTCTAAAATTTTAAATTGAGCAATTTTGATCGCGGAATTGGATCCGGACTTGGACGTCGAATTTCGTGGATGTGTGCGACTATTTTGCGAGGACGACGTCATTTTAGTGTGGCCAAATATATTTGGGATCAGTTTGATCGAAAAATGGAAATTCGGCCCGGAATCGGAAAATGACGATTATGCCCCTAGGCCTTATTGTGGTATTCCGAATTTTGGGAATTATTGGAGATTATTTTGGGGATTAAATCTTGGATAATATCAGCCAATAATTCAGAATATTTAGGACCAAGATGCCCCTCCTTTATTGGCCAAGAGTTGATCTCCACCCTTGAAGAGAAGGGCAAGATGGGAATATTGGAAAGTTTGGTCAAACCCCCCTATTTGAGACCAATAATTCACTCTCTCTCTTCTCATTTCCCTCACCATCACCTTCGGCCACTTCCCCTTCCCCTCTCTCCCTAGCCGAACTTCTTCCTCTCTGCCGGCCGTGTTCACCGTCCGCCGGAGGAGACGCCACTGCCGAGCACAGGAGCCGTGCGCCGTCCATCTAGCCTCGCTTAGCCTCACCATCACCGCCCTCACTTGACCGATTCTCTCTCTTTATTTCTTTCCGTCGGCCGTGAGGAACACCGCCGATCAGCCCTTGGCCGCGCCGTGCACTGCATGCTCGTCACCGCCGGCCGCCGTTCGTCCAAGCCATTGCTGTACCACCACCCAACCGACCTGTTCTCTCCCCCTCTCATTTCCATCACCACCGACCAGCTCCTTCCCCTCCTTCTCGCCGCCATTCGGTCCAGCCAAGGGCCGCCGATCGCCGTCGCCGCCGTGAGCCGCTCGGTCCGCCATTTCCCCCACCGGTTCAGCCGCCTCTTTAGAGCTTAGGATTAAGTGAGTATTAGTCCATAAATCCTAATTAAGCTAATTAAGCATTTCTAGATAGGATTAGGGTTAATTATGGGTTAATTAGGGTGTTTTAAGCTTGATTAGTGGCATGTTGGTTAGTGGCTGTTTTGGTATTGATTTGAAGAGCTTAATGAGGTATTTTGAGGCTGATTTGCTGCCCTTGATGGACCGGTTTAGTGGCTGTCCTTATAGGACTAAATTGGCCTAGGCTTGGCCAAATTAAGAGTTAATCGGGTAATTGCCAAGGTTGCTTGAATTGAATGATCTAGTGGCTGATTTGTGCTCATTGGAGATTAATTCGATGATGCCATGTTGTATGCCTAGAGTGGCCGAATATGGTATAGCATGGCGGGCCTCGAACGCGTGAATTTATATTGATCTAATCGCGTGATTTATGTGTGGGGATTATATGCCATGTAAGGTTGCTTTGAATTGCTTAAATAGACATGCTAATATGTTGAGTGAGCATATTGTGATTGAATGTGAGCATGTCTTGGCATTATTGGATTATGTGTCCAGGATTGGAATTGAATGCTCATTGTGTATGGCCACGCATTTCGTGTGCTGAGCATTAGCTTGAACCGAGATTTGTGTGAGTATGAGTGCCTGACATGAGCATGTGATCACCTAAATGCCCTGATGCGGTTTACGCGGGGTTCAGATAAAATTGGTGGTGTGAACGTGTGATCATTATGAGTCCTGATGCGTTTTACGCGGGACAGTACCCGGTTCTATCGAAAGACGGCCAGTCTGATGCGTTTTACGCGGGTTTTGGTCCGTATATGGAGATCGGTGTTGCGCCTGATGCGTTTTATGCGGGCTAGAGATACCGGGCCTGATGCGTTTTACGCGAGCCATGAAGTGTTGGTATAGATTGTTAGATCTGATGCGTTTTACGAGGGTTGAACTTTAATTGAGAAATGAGCAGTGTGCCAGTGTGCATTATTGAACCAGATCATGAACATGAGTATATTGATGGCATATGTGTGCAAGCATGTGCGTGCCGGTGATTCGAACGTGAGACAGGCACTAATAAATATGAGCATGCGTATGGCGTACGTGTGACTAAGTGTAATCGCGTATGTGCCATGAGTATTATTATGAAATGTCTAACCTGCAGGGTCATTTGGGTGCTTGATCTGGGCCCGAGGGCCTATGTCAATTGATTGTCAATTATTGCTAGTTGTATGTGATTTGTTGCCTGTCAAGAGGTACATGTTAGCCTACTTTTGGTTTAAGGGGTTTTACTCGCTGAGATTCATCTCATTGTTGTTAAAACCCAATGTTTCAAAACCCCGGCCCTGAAGATCTCAGAAGTGCCAATACATTTTGGGATCCCACATCATATAGAGAAGACGATGTCCGTGTACCCCGTAGGGAACGGGGAAATGTATATTAGGTATTATACTTTGGTATGGGTAGATGTGGGGAAAACGCATTTTTAGACTCATGAGTACATAGCCTGGTGTTTTAGAGACTACTCCGGGGAGTATGGACCTCTTCGGACTTTTGATGTCCCGTTTAACGGGCTGGGCGAAGTGGACCCGTAGTGTGCCGATGGAGACCTAGCGAGCTCGGGAGCTACGCCCGAGGGGAGTTCGAGTTCTGGTGCCGGACCTGTCGTCTGGGAGGTGGATAAGCCTGACCCGATGGACGAGGGGCCAGTAGATTGGGACTCTGATCCGGAGCCGATGGAGCCGGATGAAGAGCCAGAGCCTATAGAGGAGGACCCCGAGTCGGAGGGCGAGCCTAAGGAGATGGACTCTGAGGAGGAGCCAGCAGAGGCTGAGTCCGAGCTGGATTTCCTAGACTCCGAAGTGGAGCTGTCTGACAGTTCTTCATCTTCCGAGTCCTCAGGATCCGACCCAGACTGGGTTCCGTAGGGTTAGCCTTAGCCTCAGTTAGGTCGGGTCAGTACCTTTTTTATCGAAGCCCAACCTTAGTTAGTAGTCTAACCACCCGGGCCACTTACCCCTTTTTGTCAGTGGTGGCCGTTGACCGCTTTTGGTTTTGGTGCTCTCTGTAAATGGCTATTGTATATGTTTCCCTAGTTAATACAAGTGTATTTTTATTATCCCGTTGTTGTTGTGCTATCCTTGGTCTCGTGTTGTTTTATCTATACGAGTGTTTATGTTGCTTCCGCATGTGTCTCGATCTCTGTTTGGGTTTTGGGTCGGCGACGCTTCCTGGGGCGTTGCACAAGTTCGACCTCGGCAGGGATGTTGCGCTTCGTAGGGTTCAGGGCGTGACACGCTCCCCCGCCGGTTCAGCCACTAGATTGGAGCTTAGGATTATGTGAGTAATTATCCCTAAACCCTAATTAAGCCATTAAGCACTTCTAGATAGGATTATAGTTGATTAGGGATTAATTATGGTGATTTTAGGGGTAATTAGTGACTGAATGTTAAGGCTATTTTTGTGGTGAATTTAATGGTTTAATATGCTGATTTGGGAGTGGAATCAATGGCCTAGAATGACCAAATAGGTGGCTGTCCATGGTGGAATGAATTGGATTAAGTTTGGTCAATTTTGGGATTAAATTGTGTAATTGTTAAGAGTGCTTGGATTGACCGATTAGTGGCTGATTTGTGCTTGATTGTGTGCAATTTTGTGATGTCATGTTGCGCGTCCTAAAGTGGTAGAGAATGAAGTAGAATGGCGGGCCTCGAGTGTGCGAGTTTGTGTTGTGCTAATTGCATGAATTATGTGCCAATGGTATGCCGGAGCCTAATTGCATTGAATTGCTTATAATGGACATGTTAATATGTTAATTTGGGCATGTCGTGGCTGATTTGAATCGAGTAATTCCTTGGGCATGCTAAAGTGTTAATTGAGCACGTCTTGAGGTGAATTGGGCATGTTGAAATGCATGTTGAATTGGCATAAATTGTCTATGTGCCTATGATTGGAATTGGATGCTCATTGTGAGTTGCATTGTTGCCCGAATGCTGGACTGCATGGTCACGCACTTCGCATGTTGAGCATTGGCTTGATACGAGACTTGTGCGAGTATGCGTGCCTGACATGAGCATGTGACCACTTAAAGTCCTAATGCGTTTTACGCAGGACGATGCCCGATTCTACCGGAAGACGGCCAGCCTGATCCATTTTACGCGGGTTTTGGTCCGTATATAGAGATCGGTGTTGCGCCTGATGCGTTTTACGCGGGCTAGAGACACTGGGCCTGATGCGTTTTACGCGGGCCAGGAAGTGTTGGAATTGTTATAGACCTGATGCGTTTTACGCGGGTCGAACTCTTAAATTGGAAATTGGCAATATGCAAGAGTGCATTGACAACCATGCAAGCATGTGTGTATCGGTGACTCGTGTGTGATACAGGCATTAACAAGCATGAGCATGTGCATGGCGTACGTGTGACTAAGCCTGTCGCGTATGTGCCATTATTGTAATTATTATATGCCTAACCTGCAGGGTCAATTGTGTGCTCGATCTGGGCCTGAGGGCCTAGGTCAATTGATTGGCAATTTTTACTGGTTATATGTGTTTTGTTTGCCTGTCAGGAGGTGCATGTTAGCCTAGTTTAGGTTTAGGGGTTTTACTCGCTGAGATTCATTCTCATGTTTGTTAAAACCCAACTTTTCATACCCCCGGCCTTGAAGATGTCTGAGGTACCTATACGTTTTGGGATTCCGTCTCAGATAGACCGGGACGTGACCGAGTACCCCGTAGGGAACGGGGATACATATATTAGGCACTTTACTACCGTATTGGTTGATGTGGGCGAGCAGCACTTCCAGGCCCACGAATACATAGCTTGGTGTTTTAGAGACTATTCCGGGACCTTCGGGCCCCTCCGGACTTTTGATGTCCCGTTCAACGGAGTAGATGACATAGATCTCCAGTGTCAGGATGGAGACCTGGCGAGCCCAAAGTACACATCCGAGGAGAGTTTTGGTTCTGACGTTTGGCACGGACCTATTGTCTGGGAGGTGGACGAGCCAGACCCGATGGACGAGGAGCCGGTAGACTGGGACTCTGACCCGGAGTCGGATGAGGAGCCAGAGCCTATAGAGCAGGACCTCGAGCAGGAGGGTGAGCCTGATGTTAATACAAGTGTATATTTGTAACCTTGTTGGTTATTATTTGTGCTATCCTTGGTCTCGTGTGTTTTAAGTTGTACGGGTGTTTATATTGCTTCCGCTTGTGCTTTAATCTCTTCGTTGGGATTTGGGTCGGCGACGCATCCTGGGACGTTGCACATCAATACCGACCACGGTTGGGATGTTCGAACGCCGTAGGGTTCGGGGTGTGACATCCCCCGTTGATTTGGTATCAGAGCAAGGTCAGCTCGGTCCAATTCGGTCGAAGCCTGGAGTCATAAGGAGCGATGACCTTGGGTAGCCAGTAGGGAGACCTTGTGTGCTAAGTATACCTTCTGACTGTCTGTTATTTGATTGAATGCCTATATGAATTGACCCGTAAAGTGCAGGTGCGGCAGGACTCGAGGTAAGTACGTGTATCTCCTTGGATTGAAGTCTTGTGCTGTTGGTGCGTAGCCGCATGCTGAGTGATTGATTTCTATTGTGTTAGTTCCCTGCCTAGGACCTTAGACCGGTTTAGCTTGGTTTAGGTCTCTAATTCCTGAATGGAATTATAGCAGATAGGCGGGTAGTGAGGTCAGTAAAGATGAGAATAAGAGGAAAGGAAACCCAAGGGCAACCGAGTGCTATAGGCCAAGAGGCCAGAGATCCTTGGATGGATGAGGTTATTCATACCCTACAAGAGATAGGAAACCTTATGGGTAGGCAGGCTCAGGAAAGGGCCGCCAATATTGCCCAGGCTGCTGAGGCTGCAGCAGCTGCTGCTGTCAATGGGAATCAAGCCAATCTTAGGCAGGCTAAGGCAGCTGGAAATAGACAAATGCACCAGTTGGTAGAACAGTTCCTGAAGTTGAAACAGCCTAAGTTTAATGGAAGAGGTGACCCTGAGGCTGTACCGCATTGGGTAGAAGAGTTAGAGAAAGCCTTCGAGGTATTGGGGTGCACCGAGACTAAGAAAGTGACCCTGGCGATATATCAATTGTAAGACAATGCCAATGATCGGTGGAAGGCCACTAGAGACAGAGTATTTCAAGAAGGTACCGCCCAGACTTAGGCTGCGTTTACCGAGAGTTTTTATGGAAAGTATTTCTCAGAGAGTGCTCAAGAAAGGAAACTAGCGGAATTTATGCGACTTCGCCAAGGACAGATGACCGTGGACCAGTATGAAGCGGAGTTCGCTAGACTATCCAAGTTTGCACCTAGGATGGTGGAAAATCCGCAGGACAAGGTTCGGAGATTTAGGGACGAACTGAAGCCAGATCTTCGAAGTCAGATGATTTCATTGAACATCCGTGATTACGGGGAAATGTATGAACGGGCTCAAGCCATAGAGCGAGATCAGTTGGAAAGGGCAGCCGCTTCTGGATCGCGGTTCGCTCAGAATAAGGACAACCGCCGTTTCGGGAAGAAGCCGATGGCGGGAAATAGGCGATTCGTCCCACCGGCTAGGAACAACATAGGAAAGCCGAGCCACCAACAGAATAGATTTGGAGCTTGTTTTAAATGTGGGAGTTTAGAGCACCAGATCCAGAATTGTCCCTAGTAGCGCCCTTCAGGACTTCAGATGCAACCGCAACAGCCCCGAGTAGGGAACCAAGCCAGAAATCCCCCACCGGCTAATCATGGGCAACCGCCTGCGCAAGGACGAGTTTATGCGATGGCGCGAAGAGAGGCGGAGGACACGCCGGGCGTGGTCACAGGTACGATTTCTCTACGTGATCATGCTGCGTATGCATTATTTGACCCGGGGGTGACCCATTCATTTATATCATAGCAGTTTGTTAGACTTGTTGGGATTGAGCTTGTTATGCTTGAGACTGTGCTATGTGTGATGACCCCATTGAATGATAAAGTGCTAGTGTCATTAGGGTGTCCTAATTGTAAGATAGTTATCGGGGGTAGAGAAGAAAAGATTGACTTGGCATTGTTGGCCATGTTTGATTTTGATGTGATAATTGGAATGGATTGGCTAGTAAGGCAGAAAACCGTAATGGATTGTGGCAATAGGATGATCCAGTTTAATCCGATTGGGCAGTCTAGATTTGAATTTCAGGGAAACCGAGGAAGAACCTCGATCCCTTGGATTTCTTCGCTTGAGGTGACCAAATTGTTGGATGAAGGTTGTGAAGGGTATTTGGTGAATGTGGTCGATCCAACAGTGGCGGAACCTAAATTGGAAGAGATATCCGTAGTGTGTAATTTTCCCGAGGTCTTTCCCCAGGAATTGCCGGGTTTACCGCCATAGCCGGAAATGGAATTTGTGATAGAATTGGCCCCAGGTACAGAACCGATCTCAAAAGTACCGTATCGAATGTCCTTATCAGAATTGAAGGAGTTGAAGGTCCAGATACAAGAATTACTGGACAAGGGTTTTATTCGCCCTAGTGTGTCTCCATGGGGAGCGTCGGTCCTGTTTGTAAGGAAGAAGGACGGGACCTTGAGGTTGTGCATAGACTAACGGCAGTTGAACCAGGTGACAGTTAAGAATAAGTACCCACTGCCGAGGATTGATGACCTGTTTGACCAATTGCAAGGAGCCTCAGTGTTCTCTAAGATTGATCTACGGACCGGATATCATCAGTTAAGGATCAGGAAAGAGGACATACCTAAGACCGCTTTTAGAATGATGTACGGGCACTATGAGTTCATAGTGATGCCCTTTGGTCTGACTAATGCCCCTGCTGCCTTCACGGACTTAATGAATAGGGTATTCAAGGAGTTCTTGGATCAGTTCTTCATCGTCTTCATTGACGATATATTGGTATATTCGAAAAGCCCCGAAGAGCATGAGGTACACCTGACAAAGGTACTACGGACCTTAAGAGAACACACACTCTACGCCAAGTTCAGTAAGTGCGAGTTTTGGCTTAGCAGAGTAGCGTTCCTTGGACACATAATTTCAGGAGATAGAATCTCTATGGACTCGACAAAGATTGAGGCGGTAACTAAGTGGCCAAGACCGACATCAGTGACGGAGATTTGAAGTTTCTTAGGTTTGGCTGGCTATTATCGACGTTTTGTAGAAGGGTTCTCGTCTATAGCCACGCCGTTGACACGGCTGCTTAAGAAGGAAACTAAGTTCGAGTGGGATGAAAAGTGTGAAAGGAGTTTCCAGGAATTGAAGCATAGGTTGACAACCGCCCCGGTATTAACCATTCCGTCCGGACCAGGAGGATTTGAGGTCTGTAGTGACGCGTCATTAAGAGGACTTAGATGTGTATTGATGCAGCACGGAAGGGTAGTCGCATATGCGTCGCGCCAGTTAAGACCGCATGAGATGAACTATCCGACACATGATTTAGAGTTGGCAGCGATTATCTTCGCTCTCAAGATTTGGAGGTACTATTTGTGCGGGGAAAAGTTCTAGATTTACACGGATCATCAGAGCCTCAAGTACCTATTTTCGCAGAAAGAATTAAATATGAGGCAGCGCCGATGGATGGAACTTCTGAAGGATTACTACTGCGACATCCTGTATCATCCCGGGAAAGCGAATCGAGTAGCGGATGCGCTAAGTCGGAAGTCGAGTATGGCGCTCATGATGGTCAGGGAGTGGACCCTATTAGAAAGGCTCAGAGACTCAGAGTTTAAGTTCGAAGTGAACCGGATGTCTAATCTGCTAGCTGCATTGAGAATCGAACCGGAGATCCAAATCAAGGTTAAGGCACTACAGTCTACGGACCAAGAGATACAAAAGATTGTTGAAATGGACGCCGTTACAAGAAAATCGGATTTCCAAGTGAGTGAGGACGGAGTTTTAAAGTTTTAAGGACGTTTGTGCGTGCCTGATGATACGAGGCTTAAGGAGGAAATTTTAAGGGAGGCACAACGCAGCAATTATAGTATCCACCCAGGCAGTACAAAGATGTACCAGAATCTGTGGCAGCATTATTGGTGGAATGGATTGAAAAAGGATGTGGCCAGGCACATGGCGAAATGCCTGACATATCAGCAAGTGAAGGCACAGCACTATAAGCCTGGAGGGTTATTGCGACCATTAGAAATCCCTAAATGGAAATGGGAGCATATCACCATGGATTTCGTCACGGGATTGCCGAGAAGCCAGAGAGGTCACGACTCTATTTGGGTGACAGTGGATCGACTGACTAAGTCCGCGCACTTCCAGGCAGTGCAAAAGGATTTTGAGTTGGAAAGGTACGCGGAGTTGTACGTACGATAGATCGTCAGATTACATGGAGTACCGGTAACGATCACTTCGGACCGTGATCCGAGATTTATAGCCAATTTTTTGAAAAGTCTACAGACGGCCTTAGGAACGAAATTGCAGTTCAGTACGGCCTATCATCCACAGACGGATGGCCAGTCTGAAAGGACGATCCAGACCTTGGAAGATATGTTGCGCGCTTGTGTATTGGATTTCCAGGGCAAATGGGAAGAGCAGCTACACCTAGTAGAGTTCGCCTACAATAATAGTTATCAGCAAAGTATTCAGATGGCGCCGTTTGAGGCCTTGTATGGCAAAGCGTATAGGACGCTAGTGTATTGGGACGAAGTTGGAGAGCGAAGTATCACGGGCCCAGAGCTAGTCCAACAAATGGTCGAGGCTGTCGAGATTATTCGGGAAAGGTTGAGGACCGCTCAGAGTCGCCAAAAAAGTTATGCCGATCGGAGACGACGACCCTTGGAGTTTCAAGTTGGAGACCATGTATTTCTCAAAGTGTCGCCTATGAAAGGATTGTCCAGATTTGGCAAGAAAGGAAAGCTGAGCCCGAGGTATGTCTGTCCATTTGAGATTTTAGAGAAGATCGGAGACATGGCCTACCGACTTGTCTTGCCGCCTAACCTGTCGCAAGTACACAACGTGTTCCACGTGTCGATGTTGAGAAAGTATGAACCAGACCTGACCCACGTTTTGAGGTACAAGGAGATAGACGTGGATGACAAGGTGTCGTACGTTGAGAGCCCAGTAAGGATCGAAGACAGAAAAGATCGAGTGCTACGGAATAAGACGATCCCGATGGTCAAAGTCGTTTGGGAGAACCACGGGACAGAAGGTACCACCTGGGAAAGCAAAGAGTCAGTGCGACGTCAGCACCCCCATTTATTTGAATAGATAGGTTTAAATTGCAAATTTCGAGGACGAAATTTTTGTAAGGGGGAAGAGTTGTAACATCCTGAATTTCAACCCATTTTCGGGATCAATGATATAGATATTATTTCATCATTTAGTTTTAATAAGTCTCGCACGGAATTGATCACTTTCGGGATACTAACCAAAAGGAAATGGCTACCTAGGAAAACGGTACATGGACCAGGGACCCGATCGCAAATCGGGCACCGATTCTGAGAAATGATGAGGAAATATTTTGGGCCAATGTGGGTCGATCCTAGGAGGGTGACGGATTTAGTTTGGCCAACGACATACGATCGGATCGCGAGTGATTCCGCACGACCGAGAGTACGCGTGGCGAACAAATCCTGAACTTAATCCGAACGATCGCGACATCCGGAACTAGCAGTAATTCCTCGCGTTCTCCCAGTAATCGAGACCGTTACGACTCGAGTAACCCTAGATCGATACGTGTAACCCCTAAACAGCCGCCCGTTAGTGAGAGACCCTAAAATTGTAATTGAGCAATTTTGATAGCGAAATTGGATCCGGACTTAGACGTCGAATTTCGTGGACGTGCATGACTATTTTGCGAGGACGACGTCATTTTAGTGTGGCCAACTAAATTTGGGATCAGTACGGTCGAAAATTGGAATTTCGGCCCGAAATCGAAAAATTACGATTTTGCCCCTAGGCCTTATAATTGTATTCCGAATTTTGGGATTAATTGGAGGGTATTTTAGGGATTTTTATGGATAAGATCAGCCCCAATAATTCAGAAAATTTAAGACTAAGATGCCCCTCAATTGTTGATCTTGAGTTGATCTCCACCCTTGGAGTGAAGGGCAAGATAGGCATTAGGAAAGTTAGCCCAATAATTTAATTCTCCACTCTTTCTCTCTCCCCCATTCTCCCTCACCATCTCCGGCCACTTCCCCTTCTCCTCTCCCTCTCGCGGATTCCCTCTCTCTCCCTCTCTCAGCCGTGAGCCGCTGATTGCCGGAGCTCGCCACCGCTTGCGCCGCCGCACGCCGCTCGTGCTGGTGTCGCCGACCGACCACCCTTCACCTCGTCAACCTCTCTCTCCGTTCTCTCTCCTTTCTCTTCCTTCCCGGCCTCGTGATCACCGCCCGAGCTAGCCTTGGCCGAGGACCGCCGTGGCCACGCCTCCGTCCGCCGTCCGTCGTCTCACCATCACCACCACCACCCGACTGTCCCGACCTCTCTCCACCTCATTTCCTTTCCTTTTGGCCGTGAGGACCATCCCGATCAGCCCCTTGGCCGCCGCTGACCGCCGCCCGTGTGAGCCGCCGTGAGACCCATTCGGTCCGCCCGTTCCCCCGCCGGTTCAGCCACTAGATTGGACCTTAGGATTATGTGAGTAATTATCCCTAAACCCTAATTAGGCCATTAAGCACTTCTAGATAGGATTAGGGTTAATTAGGGTTAATTAGGGTGATTCCAATTAGTGGCTGAATGTTATGGCTGTTTTTGTGGTGAATTTAATGGTTTAATATGCTGAGTTGGGAGTGGAATCAACGGCCTAGAATGACCAAATAGGTGGTTGTCCATGATGGAATGAATTGGATTAAGTTTGGTCAATTTTGAGATTAAATTGTGTAATTGTTAAGAGTGCTTGGATTGACCGATTAATGGCTGATTTGTGTTTGATTGTGTGCAATTTTGTGATGCCATGTTGCGTGTCCTAAAGTGGCCGAGAATGAAGTAGAATGGCGGGCCTAGAGTGTGCAAGTTTGTGTTGTGCTAATTGCATGAATTATGTGCCAATGGTATGCCGGAGCCTAATTGCATTGAATTGCTTATAATGGACATGTTAATATGTTAATTTGGGCATGTCGTGGCTGATTTGAATCGAGTAATTCCTTGGGTATGCTAAAGTGTTAATTGAGCACGTCATGAGTTGAATTGGGCATGTTGAAATGCATGTTGAATTGGCATAAATTGTCTATGTGCCTATGATTGGAATTGGATGCTCATTGTGAGTTGCATTGTTGCCCGAATGCTGGACTGCATGGTCACGCACTTCGCATGTTGAGCATTGGCTTGAGACGAGACTTGTGCGAGTATGCGTGCCTGATATGAGCATGTGATCACTTAAAGTCCTTATGCGTTTTACGCGGGACGATGCCCTGTTCTACCGAAAGACGGCCAGCCTGATGCGTTTTACGTGGGCTAGAGACACTGGGCCTGATGCGTTTAACGCGGGCCAGGAAGTGTTGGAATTGTTATAGACCTGATGCGTTTTACGCGGGTCAGACCTGATGCGTTTTACGCGGGTCGAACTCTTAAATTGGAAATTGGCAATATGCAAGAGTGCATTGACAACCATGCAAGCATGTGCGTATCGGTGACTCGTGTGTGATACGGGCATTAACAAGCATGAGCATGTGCATGGCGTACGTGTGACTAAGCCTGTCGCGTATGTGCCATTATTGTGATTATTATATGCCTAACCTGCAGGGTCAATTGTGTGCTCGATCTGGGCCCGAGGGCCCAGATCAATTGATTGGCAATTGTTACTGGTTATATGTGTTTTGTTTGCCTGTCAGGAGGTGCATGTTAGCCTAGTTTAGGTTTAGGGGGTTTTACTCGCTGAGATTCATTCTCATGTTTGTTAAAACCCAACTTTTCAGACCCCCGGCCTTGAAGATGTCTGAGGTACCTATACATTTTGGGATTCCGTCTCGGATAGACCGGGACGTGATCGAATACCCTATAGGGAACGGGGATACATATATTAGGCACTTTACTACCGTATTGGTTGATGTAGTCGAGCAGCACTTCCAGGCCCACGAATACATAGCTTGGTGTTTTAGAGACTATTCGGCAAAAGGACACTATAAGTGTCATAACTTGTGTACGGAGATCACTTTGGTGCCATAACTTTTTTTCGGATCACTTTGGTGCCAAGTCGGAGGAAAAACGATTACTTAAGTGTCATAAGTTTTTTTTGGATCACTTCAGTGCTAAAATTTTTGAAAAACGATCACTTAAGTGCTAAAATTTTTTAAAAACGATCATTTAAGTGCTAAAGTTTTTGAAAAACGATCACTTAAGTGCCTATCTCCGGCGAGCCACGTCAGCTACAGAAATTAATAAAAAAAATGCCACGTCGAATTTCCGACGAAAAATTGTGTACGGCACCGGAGTTGGCACTTAAGTGATCATTTTTCAAAAATTTTAGCATTAAAGTGATCCAAAAAAAACTTATGGCACCAAAGTGAGCGCCGTACACAAGTTATGGCACTTGTAGTGTTCTTTTGCTGAGACTATTCTGGGACCTTCGGGCCCCTCCGGACTTTTGATGTCCCGTTCAACGGGTTAGGTGACATAGATCCCCAGTGTCAGGATGGAGACCTGGCGAGCCTAGAGTACACATCCGAGGAGAGTTTTGGTTCTGACGTTGGGCACGGACATGTTGTCTGGGAGGTGGACAAGCCAGACCCGATGGACGAGGAGCCGGTAGACTGGGACTCTGACCTGGAGCCGATGGAGTCGGATGAGGAGCCAGAGCCTATAGAGCAGGACCTCGAGCAGGAGGGTGAGCCTGAGGAGATGGATTCTGAGGAGGAGCCGGCAGAAGCCGAGTCCGAGCTGGATTCCCTAGACTCTGAGGTCGAGCTATCTGACAGTTCTTCTGAGTCCTCGGGATCCGACCCAGACTGGGTTCCGTAGGGTAACCTTAGCCTCAGTTCGATCGGGGCAGTACCTTTTTGACCGGAGCCCCATCTAGTTTAGCATCCCTGACCGCCCAAAGCACCTACCCCTTTTTGTTAGTAGTGGCCGTTGACCAGATTTTGATGTGTTGTAGTTTGGTGAAAATGGATAATGTATATGTTTCCCGATGTTAATACATGTCACGCCTCAAACCCCATGGAGCTCGCGACATCCCCCCTTGGTCGAATTAATGCGACGTCCTAGGAAAATATCGCCGACCCAAACGATCAGAAGCACATGCGGAAATGAATATCAAAACGCCCGTACTAAAAAGATGACGATGGGGTAGAGCATCAAGACAGTCAATGAACTAACAACATTAACTTATATACACTTTCAACGTACCGAGAATACAAACAACGTTACATACAAACTTAGCAAACGAGCATCCAAAAACCACTGACATAACAAAAAGGATCGGGTGGTTGGGTTAGCTAAGCTTCACTATAGGTCAACCTATCTTCCAAAAAGTGACTGGTCAGACCTAGTCTATACAACCCCTAAAATACCCTGGTGAAACCTAGGGATCACCCTCCTCCCATTCTTCTCCTGAGTCCTCTAGCTCGAACCCCGGAGGAATACGTGGATCGCGATACGGAGGGACCGCCTGCAATGGTTGCACAGCCAAAGGCTCCACTGGGGGTACTGTGAATGGCTCCTCATATGGCTCCTCGGGATCAATGATCTCGCTATCGGGAGGAATGATCGCCAAAGGGTCCCATTCGCCAACGCCATAGAAAGGGATGTGGAAGCTTCTCAGCGGACCCGTTTCCTCCACGCCATCTCGATAAGTCCACGCCACGTACGAATATGACTTCAGGTGTAATCCGCCCTCGTCAACCCAAACAACGCTTGAGTGCCTTACGAAAGCTCGGTCGTCTCCTAAAGGGTACTCCACCTCCTGATGATCCACATGACTAGGGATCCCAAAACGAGGAGGCGGGCTTCTTGGGTTCATGGCTGGGGGTCTGAAATTGTGGTTATACAACTATGAGACGAATCTCAATAAGTGCACAACCCCAAACCCCACATAGGCTCTCACGTACCGCCAGACAAAACATGCATAACACACACAACCAATCATACCAATAATCACATGCGATCCTACCTGGGATCCATCATGCACATCCCTGCATGTCAGATAATAATACAGCCAATCCATTCACGTCCTTACTCATCAAACACTATGTCACGCGAGGCAAACCACACTCGCACACTACTCACACCATGCGTCAATTTTCACAAGTCTCGTGCGTCAAACCGAGTCCAGCTCATTCTCATCTTTCCATCACTACCGTGCCCCGCGTAAAACGCATCAGGCTAACGATCTTCTGACCTCATCAGGCATCATCACCACGTCGGGCCGGGCATCGTCACCTCGTCAAGGACGGCATCGTCCCGCATAACACGCCTCAGGACGGAACCTACCCCGCGTAAACGAACACGCCTCAGGGTACCACTTTTCCAGCAATTCAAATCATCTCATACCCTTGAACCACACGTGCCACACGGCCGCACATAACACGCGGTCACATAATCTCATGCCATACATACCTTTCGCAAACACACATCACCATTACACAATCACACCACATGACCGCACATACTTAGCACTTGGCCTCATTGCATGGTCCTACCAAACCGAGACAGTCCTCTCATCGGTGAAATCTTAAGGAAAATGTGGTCACCAACTTGAAATTCTAACGGTCTACGCCTTCGATCAGCATAACTCTTCTGACGGCTCTGTGCTGTTTTTAACCTTTCTCGGATAATTCTTACCGTTTCCACCGACTGTTGAACTAACTCTGGACCTGTTACACTTCTTTCTCCCACTTCATCCCAACACAACGGCGTTCTACACGCTCTGCCATAAAGTGCTTCAAACGGTGCCATATCAATGCTCTGCTGAAAGCTGTTATTAGAGGCAAACTCAATCAAATGCAATTGTTCTTCCCACTTGCCCTGAAAATCTAATACACATGCCCTCAGCATATCCTCCAAAGTCTAAATGGTCCTTTCAGACTGACCATTTGTCTGCGGATGATAGGCCGTACTGAATTGCAACTTTGTTCCCATGGCAGTCTGGAGACTTCTCTAAAAAGCAGCAGTAAACCGGGGATCACGATCCGAGGTGATCGATACCGGTACTCCATGAAGACGGATTATCTGCCGTACATACAATTCCGCATACTTTTCCAGCTCGAAGTCCTTTCGTACTGCCAAGAAGTACGCCGACTTAGTTAGCCTGTCCACTACCACCCAAATAGAGTCGTGCCCCCTCTGGCTTCTGGGCAATCCCGTTACGAAATCCATCGTAATGTGTTCTCATTTCCATTCTGGGATTTCTAACGACTGTAGCATCCCACCAGGTTTACAATGTTGTGCCTTCACCTGCTGGCACGTCAAACACTTGGCCACATGCTTGGCCACATCCACCTTCATTCCATTCCACCAATAATGTTGGCGAAGGTTTTGGTACATTTTCGTGCTACCCGAGTGTATGCTATAATTGCTCCTATGAGCTTCCGATAAAATCTCCTCCTTAAGTTCCAAATTGTTGGGCATGCACAAACGTCCTCGAAATTTCAGAATTCCATCCTCGGACACTTGGAAGTCCGGTTTCCTCTTAGTACCATCCATCTCCAGAATTTTCTGAATCTCAGGGGCCGTGGACTGTAATGTCTTAATTCTGGTTTGCACCTCCGATTCAATTCTTAACGTCGCCACCAAACTGGAGAGATGTCCTACCTCAAACTTAAACTCTGAGTCTCGCGCTCCTTCCAATAGGATCCATTCTTTGACTATTAACTGCGCGATGCTCGACTTCCTACTTAGGGCATCCGCTACCCGGTTGGCATTTCCGGGATGATATAAAATGTCATAGTCATGGTCCTTTAACAACTCCATCCAATGACGTTGTCTCATATTTAGTTCCTTCTGAGAAAATAAGTATTTGAGACTCTGGTGGTCCATATAAATTTGGAACCTTTCTCCACATAAATAGTGCCTCCAAATCTTAAGTGCGAAAATGATTGCTGCCAGTTCCAAGTCATGAGTCGGATGGTTCATCTCATGAGGTCTTAACTGACGCGATGCATAAGCAACCACCATTCCATGTTGCATTAGCACGCATCCCACTCCCTTAAGCGAAGCATCGCTATAAATCTCATATCCTCCCGGTCCTAAAAGGATTGTCAGTACTGGCGCAGTTGTCAATCTCTATTTCAATTCCTGAAAACTCTCTTCGCACTTTTCAGTCCATTCAAACTTCGTCACCTTTTTAAGTAGCCTTGTCAGTGGAGTGGCTATCGCTGAGAATCCTTCCACGAATCGGCGATAATAACCTGCCAGACCTAAAAAGCTTCGAACCTCAGTAATTGTCGTCGGTCTTGGCCAATCCATTACCACTTCAATCTTCACCGAATCTACGGAGATTCGTTCTCCGGAGATCACGTGTCCAAGGAACGCTACTCGATTAAGCCAAAACTCGCACTTGCTAAACTTAGCATACAGTATGTGCTCTCTTAACGTTCGTAAAACCTTTTCCAAGTGTACTTCATGTTCCTCGGGACTCTTTGAGTACACCAGAATATCATCTATAACGACAATTACGAACTGATCCAAAAATTCTTTGAATACCCTATTCATTAAGTCCATGAAAGCAGCAGGGGCATTAGTCAGCCCAAACGGCATTATCGTGAACTCGTAGTGTCCATACCTCGTCCTGAATGCCGTCTTTAGGATATCCTCCTTTTGGATTCTCAACTGGTGATACCCCGTCCTTAGGTCAATCTTAGAAAATACCGAGGCTCCTTGCAATTGATCGAACAGGTCATCAATCCTTGGGAGAGGATACTTATTTTTTATTGTCACCTGATTCAGCTGGCGGTAATCAATACACAGTCTCAACGAGCCATCCTTCTTCCTTACAAATAAAACTGGCGCTCCCCATGGAGACGCACTTGATCGAATAAAACCCTTATCCAATAGTTCCTGCATCTGAACCTTTAATTCTTTCAACTCCGACAACGACATCCTATAAGGCGGCTTCGAGATTGGCTCGGTTCCAGGGGCCAACTCGATAACAAACTCTACTTCCCTTTCTGGTGGCAATCCCGGCAATTCCTGAGGAAAAACATCGGGAAAGTTACACACCACTGCTATATCCTCTAGCCACACTTCTTCTGCCGTTAAATCCACCACACTTGCTAAGTAACCTTGACACCCCTCATCCAATAATTTGGTTACTTCTACTAATGAAACCCAAGGGATCGAGGTTCCTCCTCGACTCCCTACAAACTCAAATCTAGGGTGTCCAGCTGGACTAAACTGAATCACCCTGCTGCTGCAATCCATTACAGCATTCTGTTTGACTAACCAATCCATACCCACAATTACATCAAAATCATACATAGTTAACACAGCCAAATCTATCCTGCTTTCTACACCACCAATTACTATTTTATAGTCCGGGCATCCTAACGATATGCATATCTTATCCATCAACAGTGTAGTCACACATAATTACACTTCTAATAAAAGGGGTTTCAATCCAACCAATTCAACAAACTGAGCAGACACAAACGAGTGCGACGCCCTCATATCAAATAGAGCATAGGCAACAAAATTACACAGAGAAACCATACCTGTGATTACGCCTGGCGCATTCTTAGCTTCCTTTCGCACCATGGCGTACACACGTTCTTGTGCCGGCGGTCTGTTCGGATTAGCCGGCGGGGCTACACTAGTCGGATTCCCAATCCGAGGTGTCTGTGATGATGGGGGTGGTCGAACCTGTTGATTCGGGCAATTCATTATGTGATATCCCATTCCACCACACCCAAAGCACGCCCCAGTTACGCTTGGGCAGGGACTACTCCCATGATGTCTCCCACAACGTCTACAGACCGAATTAGATTGATGTGATGATTTCCCAATATTCCTCCTTGCCGGAGGAATAAAACGTCGATTTCCCATCATTGGCCTTTTTCCCTGCTGACGATTGTCCCTGGCTAAGGTATAACGTGATCCAGACGCAACAGCTTTATCTGTCATATCCTGTTCGATAGCTTGAGCCCTCTCATATAATTTCTCATAAGTTCTCAAATTCACCGGTATCAATTGACTGCGAATGTCAGCCCTCAATCCATCCCGAAACCTTCGCGCCTTGTCCTTAGGATGGTCTACCATTCTCGGCGTAAACTTAGACAGTCTGGCAAATTCTGCCTCATATTGATCCACGGTCATTTGGTTCTGTTGCAGTCTAAGGAAAGCCGTCATCTTCCTTTCTCAGGCACTTACCGAGAAATACTTCTCATTAAAAGCCTGAACGAAGGCCGTCCAATTCTGATCTACGCTCGTAGGAAACACTCGGCCCTGTGTGGCCTTCCACCAATCATTCGCAGCACCCTGAAGCTGGTACACTGCCAGTGTCACTTTCTCTGCTTCAGTACACCCCAATAAAGCAAAAGCTTTTTCTAACTCCTCAACCCATTTAGAAGCAGCCTCTGGATCCCCTACTCCTTCAAACTTTGATGGTTTCAGCTTCAGAAATTGTTCTACTAACTGATGCATCTGTCGATTCCCATTTCCGTTACCCGCATTCTCATTAACTAAAGCAGCTGCGGCCTCTGCAGCTTGAGCAGTCGCATTAGCTCGCTCTTTAGCTTGCCTATCCATCAAATTCCCAATCCCCTCTAACACCCTGAGAACTCCTTCCATATGCGGATCTTCTGCTGTCAAGATTTTCTACCCGTGAAATGAAGACGGATATTCAAGAAAATCGGCGCTAGTTATAATATGTGCATATCATGCATGTCATGCATTTCATAGAACATGTTTGTTCATTTTGCTGGATATGACAAAAGGAAATCTGAGATGACTCAAAACTTCTAAAATCTTTCAACGAAGTTGAAAAACAAAAGGGAAGTGTCATTCTCAAATTCAGTTTTCTCAACGTTGCTTTCCAACGTACTTTTCCCTTTTATCATCCCCAGAGAAACTGGGAGAAGAGATTAAAAGAGATAATCTTTCATGAATGATCAACACAAGACGAACCAGAGGTTGGTTGTATCGTTTCAATCAGAAATGAACAATACTTGAATCAATGTTAACACTAGGTTTAAATGTTACAGGGATCTCATCAAACCGATCAGGTAAGTATCCCTAACCCATGAATTTGAGCTTGAACATCTCATTTTCAAATCTCCAGTGGAACAAATTGATGCAGAAGCAAAACAATCAAGAGGGATATTGACAAGCCGATCAGTTAAGTATCCTTAACTCGTAAATTTGGGTCTTGAAGAGGTTAATTTTCTGGAAAAAATGAAACTTCTTTTCCCCAAGCGGATTAACATGAAGATTGTTTCAAAGATTACCTCAAAAGTGCTTTAAAAAAAAGTTTTGAAAACACACATTCTTTGAGCATGCATTACGCATCAGAATTCCTTAAAAAGGAAGTTTTGACGAAAGGCTTTGAAAAATTTCATAGAAAAAGTTTGGATCAAATCAAATGGAAAGACCTTCAAATGATGAAAGGTAAGCCCTATCCAAACACGTCTCCTATACACTCGAGTGAATGGAAGGATGAGTATCAGAATGAGAGAAAACCTCATCTGAAGGAAATAGGGGATATTTGCAATGATTACATGAATTGAAATGATGAAAGGCAATCATTTCACTATCCCAAACACATGATTATCTCTTGCAAACCAAATTTGAGCCTAAACAGTGGAGAAATTTCCCAAAAGCAACCCTGTTGAGAACCACCCCACACTGGGCAAAATTAGGAGGTTCACGGTTGACACTTATGGAGAATAGGATCAAGAAAGATTTTATTGCATACACTTGCATCAATCTTTCTGTGATAACCTCAGATGAATTCATATGGAAGCTCACAACATCCCAAAAGGAAGAAGAGCATTTCGTTTCCATATCCCAAACACATTTACCTTCGGCAAAGTCCAATTGAGCCTGAATATTCATTTCAAAACCCCAAGTTGGTGATCATATCTTCGCACTGGAGCATGAGCATATGATCCACTTTGACAAATAGAAAATAAAAGGGCAGAACACATAGTCCTTAGAATGCAAAAGGATCAAGGAAAAAAGAATCTGGGGCATGAAAAAGCAGTGTGCCTGGTAAAAGCAAGGCCAACGCCTAGAAAAATGAGCAAAAGAAAAGAAAAGCATTCAAAAGAAAGAATGACAAAAGTCAAATCAAAAGAAAAGCAAAAGTTGTGAAAAATTAAAAGTCACAATAAATCAGCGATTGAAAGTCTCAATGGAAGTCTAGGGGACTCTTGTGTTCATGTTTAGAAAAGATTCCTAGTGGACGAAAGAAAAGGGTGGTGATGCCAAGAAGATTACCAATTTCACAAAAACCCTGAATTCAAAAATAATTGAGCCTTTTTGAGCCTACCCAATACCAACATTACAACCTCTACCCAAAGACTCTTCAGATTGGGATGTTGAGATTGAAAATATGATTTCATGACAAGAAGTCGTCACTCAAAGAAGTGTATGCAATATTGTCTTATCTTATCCTCGAGGTTCTTAACTTGTAGACCCGAAGTCAGATATGATGAAATCCTTTTCTTGGCCTCCGAATGCCTATCCTTTGAATAGCCATTGACCAAGCCAACATTACAACCATTTGAAAGACCTTATCGGATCAATTGGATTGTATACATTGCGAATATCTCCGAATACCTAAGGATTGATTAGGAGAGATAAAATCAAGGGATATCAGACCAATCCCCTTTCAACCAAACGATGAAAAGACTAAATTCATAGATCGAAACAAATCCTTTCTAATGAAGGTCTTCCGAATGATTAATTCAAGCATTTCTTGAAATTTGCAAGCATTTTGCTCAAATACTTCCTCTAAAAGGAAATTTGATTGCCTGAAATGCATACAAAGAATGCATGTTTCAAAATCAGGTTTCAAATAGTTTTGGTCAACTCAAAACCAAGTTTTCAAATAGTTTGTGGTAAACTAAAAAGAAAAACCACATTTCAAACAGTTTTGATTAATTTCAAGACCACCTTTCAAAATAGTTTTTGGTCAACTAAAAAAAACCATATCAAGGTTAGTGAAACCTTAAAATCACAAAACAGACATTCATTGTTTGAAGTCTTTTTAAAATCCTATTTGGTGAGGAACCATTAGGCAAAATTCAAGTTCTATTGGCAAAGAGCCTTTAGGCAATTTCAAAATCCTACGGGTAAATTACATGGCAGGTCTCCAAAATTTCAAGTCTATTCGGTGAGAAGCCACTAGACAAGACAGTTATCGCAGGATTGTAGCTTCGAAGCCATCACCCTCCGAGTGTTCGCAACCTGTAGCTTTGGATGACTTCTTAGCCCGAAGAATGGCCTATTCATGGTGATTTTTATGGTCTTGCCAAGTGTTCGCAGGTTTGTAGCTTCGGAGCCATCACCCTTCGAGTGTTCGCAACTTGTAGCTTTGGATGACTTTATAGGCCTAAAACATGGCCTCGTTATAGTTCTTCTGAGTGATCGTGGATTTGTAGCCTCGGAGAATTGACCCTCTGTAAGTGATCACAAACCGTAGCTTCAGAAAACTATTACACAAGTCCTATAGGCGAGGAGCCCCTAGGTAAATTCAAAGTCCTATAGGTGAGGAACCACTAGGCAAACTAAAGTCCTATAGGTGAGGAACCCCTAGGCAAATTCAGGTTCTAGTGGGGAGGAACCACTAGGCAAATAAAAGTCCTACAGGCGAGGAGCCCCTAGGTAAATTCACAGTCCTATAGGCGAGGAGCCCCTAGGCAAAGTTAATTCCTACTGGCGAGTAATCACTAGGTAAAATCCAAATCCTACAGGCGAGGAGCCCCTAGGCAAAGTCAATTCCTATTGGCGAGGAACCACTAGGTAAAATTAAAATCCTACAGGCGATGAGCCCCTAGGCAAAGTTAATTCCTACTGGCGAGGAACCACTAAGTAAAATCCAAATCCTACAGGCGAGGAGCCCCTAGACAAAGTTAATTCCTACTGGCGAGGAACCACCAGGTAAAATTAAAATCCTACAGGCGAGGAACCCCTAAGCAAATTAAAGTGCTACAAGTGAGGAACCACTAGGCATAGTTCAAAATCTTAGTTAGCAAAGAACCACTAGATAAATATCCAAAGTCTTACTGGTGAGGAACTACTAAACAAACTCAAGTACTAAGGCGAAGAGCTGCGGGCATTCACGATTCGTAAGTTCGTTCTCAAACCAAGAAATCATCATAATTATCATAATCATCACTATCATCAATTCATGCCCTTGGATGAGCAACAAAGAAACTATCACGAACAAGTAAGTTTCTCTCTCTCGAATCATTAAGAACCCTTTCAAAATATGTTCCAAAAAGAACCTTTGGACCAGATTACGAATCTCAAAAAGCAAAGACCCTAATCAGTTATTGTGAAATTTTCATTGCCATTTTGTTTAGTGAGTCGACTAAAAATTCAAGGTGTCACCTTATCTTTGAGATCAACCTCGAACGAGCTCAATCTCAAAGAGGGACAGCTGTTGACACCTAATTTTTAGCTCATTTTTGTCATATTTTCAAAAATTTCAAAATTAGATCTAGGGATCTTGGCCAAGCCTAGAAACCTATTTCTAAACCAAAAAAATAATTTTTTAGCATTTTTCTGCATTTTTCCTGAATTTCTTTTAGTCAAAATAAGCAAGAAAATCAAGAAAAATAGTAAATGGAATCAAAAAATTCCATAAAAATAGTCACTAATCTTCTTTTAAATCTAATTTCATAAATACACTGTCAATTTTAGAAAATCTCAATTGGGTACATGTTTTTCCCAAAATTGGGCAAAATTAAACCCGAATTGAACTAAAAATTAAATTAAATTTTTTCTAGACATTTTTAGGTCATAATGTCTTCACAACAATTGATTCTGGGACCTTTAATTGCATAATGGTTAGTCCAATTGCACAATTGATGTAAAAATAAAAAAATCCCCAAAAATTGATTGAAAATTAAGAATTTTGAACCTAAATTGGGAATCGTGCCCAAAATGAAATTGCCGAATTGTGAGATTATCATTTTTAGGGTTAATCAGGAGTGGGTAATGCAATTTTGGCATCAATTTTTCCTAATCAGGTCATTAAGACCTCGAATTGAACAGAACCCTATTAACCCAAATATAAAAGTGAGAAAATCTTGGGCACAATTATGATAAAAATTGAGGAAAATTATATGTTTGGGTTCGGAATATGCTGGGAAATTCAATTTTGATGTTGAATTTCTAAAATTTGGTGGAAATTGGGTTTAATTCGCAAAATTGAGCAAAACCGGTGTTTCCGGGTCGGGCGGATCGACCCGACCCGACCCGAACAATATCGTCTTCTTCACCCGGCCACTTAACCCATGAGAAAACCCAGAAAAAAATCACTCAAAGCCGCGACTTCATTGATGACGTTCGAATTTTTTAGCACGTTTTAATCAAGTTTTCCAGCTGGATATTATCCAGCTAGCATCGGTCAACAACGAGAACCGATTATAATTCAGTTCCAACCGAATTTCGAGCGGGAAATCAAGGATCAAAAAACAGAAAAAACTGAAGAACGAAGAAAACCTGTTCGCGAAAATTCCCGAGAGAGAGAAGAGAGAGAAAGAGAGCAAACGTGAAGAAAGCTAGAGAGAGAGGGTCGGAGGTCCCCCCGTGAGTGATCGGCGCCGCCCTAGACGGCGGAGCGCCGGCGAATCACGAGTTGGCCGTGACCTCCCCTCACCGTGCCGAGCTGGAAAACCTGATTGGGAACGTTTGAAACCAGGTGTCGTCCGGACGACTCCGACCTGTTCCGGCGAATCCAAGCACACCGGGAGGTAGAGAAAGTGTCAAAGAACGTTCTCTGGGCTGGAGATCACTTCAACAAATCCATTTGGTTGTCGAACGAAGCAGGTAAATCTCCTTCGTGGTCACGGATTCCCAGAATTTCCAGAATGTGTTTTGGTTCAAACTTGTGCATTTCTTAGGTATTTTGCGACGTTTGATACTCAAAACATGTTCTGACTTCATCCTTTCATATGCTTGTTTGTGTTCTGGTTGATGTGAAATGCATTCAAACCGAGTCGGCCATGGTTGTTGAACTTCGCCGGAAAACCCGAAGCCTCGCCGGAGCATCACCGTGACTTTAGGCCGTTCAAGTAGGCTTTCTTAAACTTTGTTTGTTGATTTTCTAGTCATTAGGTTCGTGATAGACGGCTAGGGCGATTGGGATTAATGTTTGTGTTCTAGAAAATTTCGAGTGCACAGTTTACAAGTTAGGATATTCGGATCCATTTTTCGCCGGCCAGCAAAGGTCCGACGGCGACCGGAATAGGCTAGATGGAAAATAGAACATATGGGATTGCTAATGGTATAATCAGAATGACCAAAATGTCGCCAGAAGGTCGCCGACGAAAGGTTCAAACCGGCGGTCTCGAGAACTCTAAACTAGAAATTGTGCACACCAAATGTTTGTAAAAATGCCCCAATAAAAATGGGCAAAACGGCACCGTTTTTGGCATGCCGTGCCCGCCGGAGAGGGTAACCGACGCCGGCGCCGGCGACGGCCGGTTCAGTTTCGACCGAACCGGTCTGAACTGGTCCGGTCCGATTCATTCCCCTCGGCGGGAAGATTAAAAAAAAATAAATAATAAAAAATAAAAAATCACAAAAATAATAATAAAAAATTAGAAAATTAGAAAATTTTGCAGAAAATTAGAAAAATTACAGAAAATTCAAAAAAATACAAACATTCTCGGAAAATTCATAAAAATTTCAAAAATTCAGAAAATACAAATAAAATATTAAAAATTCTGGAAAATCAATACAAATTTGAAAAAATTGGAAAATTCATCCAAATTTCCAGAAATTCATAAAAAAAAATCATTTCTCGGTTTAAAGAAAATTTTTCGAAAAAAAAAATCAAAAATCAAAAATTTTGAAAATCCACAGAATGATTAGAAATCATTGTGGCCAGTCATAAAAAGTGAAATTTGAATTTTTCAAAATGCCTAAGTGGCATAATTTGGAAAATTCCCTAAAAAACCCTAAACCCTAAAAAATGAAATGAACAAGCTATTAAAGCTTTGTTAGGGTTTGAGTAGGTTTTCATTTCTAGTGACCAAATTAGGGTTCCTGTGATTGATTTGCCATTGGATGTGCATTTGATTCTTGGATGCTTAATTGTTTGTCCATGATTAGATTAGTGAAATGACCTTAGGGATTCGTGTGATATGTTAGACATGCTATATTGTTCTTAGGTACCAAAAGGGCGTTAATGGTCTCAATTTGGGATCGTTAACATAACCAAGTTCCTTATCCAGAATCTTTGGTTCGTAGGATTGCGGTACTTCTCCCGTACCACAATTAAGTTTCTAGTCGACCTACCGTAAATGACTAGTGGCGACTCCAAGTTTGAATTTAGATCAAACAAACCCCGCTGTCACGTGAGGTATGGCTTGGGAGAGGCCCGTATAGAAAAATACCTCCATCCTAAGCACGCGAGAGCATGGCACGACAGCGACACCTTGAGAACTACATGGTCTCCAACTTGAAACTCCAAGGGTCGTCGTCTCCGATCGGCATAACTTTTCTGGCGACTCTGAGCGGTCCTTAATCTATCCCGAATAATTTCAACTGTATCGACCGACTGCTGTACCAATTCTGGGCCTGTGATACTTCGCTCTCCTACTTCGTCCCAACATACTGGTGTCTTGCAAGCTTTGCCATACAAGGCCTTAAATGGCGTCATCTGAATACTTTGCTGATAACTAGTATTATAGACGAACTCCATTAGAGGTAGCTACTCTTCCCATTTGCCTTGGAAGTCCAATACACAGGCTCGCAACATATCCTCTAAAGTCTGAATCGTCCTTTCAGACTGGCAATCCGTCTGGGGATGGTAGGTCGTACTGAATTACAACTTTGTTCCTAAGGCCGATTGCAAACTTTTCCAAAAATTGGCCGTAAATCTCGAATCACGGTCCGAAGTGATCGTTACTAGTACCCCATGCAATCTGACGATCTGTCTCACATACAACTCTGCGAACCTTTCCAATTCAAAATCCTTTCGCACTGCCAGGAAGTGCGCTGACTTAGTCAGTCGATCCACTATCACCCAAATGGAATCGTGTCCTCTCTGGCTTCTCGGTAATCCTGTGATGAAATCCATCGTGATGTGCTCCCATTTCCATTCAGGGATTTCTAAAGGTCGCAATAGCCCTCCAGGCTTACAATGCTGGGCCTTCACTTGCTGGCATGTTAGGCATTTCGCCACATGCTTGGCCACATCCTTTTTCAATCCATTCCACCAATAATGCTACCGCAGATTCTGGTACATCTTTGTACTGCCTGGGTGGATACTGTTGCTGCGATGAGCTTCACTTAAAATTTCCTCCTTAAGCTCAACGTCATCGGGCATGCACAATTGTCCTCGGAACTTTAAAACTCCGTCCTCACTCACTTGGAAATCCGATTTCCTTACAGCGGCGTCCATTCCAATAATCTTTTGTATTTCTTGGTCCGTAGACTGAAGTGCCTTAATCTTTGCCTAGATCTCAGGTTCGATCCTCAACGCAGCCATCAGGTTAGATATCCGGCTCACTTCGAACTTAAACTCTGAGTCCCTTAGCCTTTCCAATAAGGTCCACTCCTTGACTATCATATGCGCCATACTTGACTTCTGACTTAGCGCATCCGCTACTCGATTCACTTTCCCGGGATGATACAGGATGTCGCAGTTGTAATCCTTCATAAGTTCCATCCATCGGTGCTGCCTCATATTTAATTCCTTCTGCGAAAACAGGTACTTGAGGCTCTGATGATCCGTATAAATCTGGAACTTTTCCCCGCACAAATAGTGCCTCCAGATCTTGAGAGCAAAGACGATCGCTGCCAACTCTAAATCATGCGTCGGATAATTCATTTCATGCGGCCTCAACTGGCGCGATGCATATGCAACTACCCTTCCGTGTTGCATCAAAACACAACCAAGTCCTCTTAATGACGTGTCACTATAGACCTCAAATCCTCCTGGTCCGAACGAAATGGTTAATACCGGGGCGGTTGTCAGCCTATGCTTCAATTCCTGAAAACTCCTTTCACACTTATCCTCCCATTCGAACTTAGTTTCCTTCTTAAGTAGTCGTGTCAACGGCGTGGCTATCGACGAGAACCCTTCTACAAAACGTCGATAATAGCCAGCCAATCCTAAGAAACTTCGAATCTCCGTTCCGAGGTCGGCCTTGGCCACTTAGTTACTGCCTCAATTTTCGGCGGGTCCACAGAAATTCCATCTCCCGAAATTATGTGTCCAAGGAACGCTACTCTGCTAAGCCAGAACTCGCACTTACTGAACTTAGTGTAGAGTGCGTGTTCTCTTAAGGTCTGTAGTACCTCAGTCAAATGTACCTCATGATCCTCAGGGCTCTTCGAATATACCAGTATGTCGTCAATGAAGATGATGACGAACCGATCCAAGAACTCCTTGAACACCCTGTTCATTAAATCCATGAAGGCAGTAGGGGCATTAGTCAATCCAAAGGGCATCACTGTGAACTCATAGTGCCCGTACCTCGTCCGAAAAGCAGTCTTAGGAATGTTCTCTTTTCTGATTCTCAGCTGATGGTATCCCGTCCGAAGGTCAATCTTAGAGAACACTGAGGCTCCTTACAATTGGTTAAACAGATCATCAATCCTCGGCAGTGGGTACTTATTCTTAATCGTCACCTGGTTCAATTGCCGGTAGTCGATACACAACCTCAATGTCCCGTCTTTCTTCCTTACAAACAGGATTGGCACTCCCCATGGAGACACACTAGGACGAATGAAACCCTTGTCCAATAATTCCTGTTTCTGGACTTTCAATTCTTTCAATTCTAATAAGGACATTCTATACGGTGCCTTTGAGATCGGTTCTGTTTCTGGGGCCAATTCTATCACAAATTCCACTTCCCGCTCGGGTAGCAATCCCGGCAATTCTTGAGGAAAAATCTCGGGAAAATTACACACTACGGGTATCTCCTCCAACTTACCTTCTGCCACGGTCGGATCGATTACATTTACCAAATATCCCTCGCATCCTTCATCCAGCAACTTAGTTACCTCGAGCGAGGAAATCCAAGGGATCGAGGTTCCTCCTCGATTTCCCTGAAATTCAAATCTAGGATGTCCAATCGGGTTAAACTGGATTACCCTATTGCCACAGTCCATTACGGCTTTTTGCTTTACTAGCCAATCCATTCCAATTATCACATCAAAATCAAACATGACCAACACTGCCAAGTCAATTCTTTCTTCTCTACCCCCGATAATTATCTTACAGCTAGGACACCCCAACGACACTAACACTTTATCATTCAATAGGATCATCACACATAGCACAGTTTCAAGTAAAACAGGCTCAATCCCAACCAGTCTAACAAATTGCTTCGAAATAAACGAGTGGGTCGCCCCCGGGTCAAATAATGCATACGCAGCATGATCACATAGAGAAATCGTACCTGTGACCACGCCAGGCATGTCCTCCGCCTCTTTTCGCGCCATCGCGTAAACTCGTCCTTGTGCTGGCGGTCGACCTTGATTAACCGGCGGGGGATTCCCGGCTTGATTCCCTTTCCGGGGTTGTTGCGGTTGTACTGATGGTCCTGAGGGGTGCTGCTGGGGACAATTCCTGATCTGGTGCTCTAAACTCCCGCACTTGAAATAAGCCCCAAATCGGTTCGGTGGGTGGTTCGGCTTCCCAATATTCTTCCTAGCCGGCGGGACGAATCGCCTGCCTCTCGCCATCGGTTTCTTCCCGAAATGGCGGTTGTCCCTATTCTAGGCAAACCGCGATCCAGATGCGGCTGCCCTGTCTACCTGATCCCGTTCAAGAGCCTGAGCTCTATCATATATGTCCTCATAAGTCCTCAGATTCACCAGTATCAACGTGCTGCGAATGTTGGCTTTCAATCCATCCCGAAACCTTCGTGCCTTGTCCTCAGGATGCTCTACCATCCTCGGCGCAAACTTAGACAATCTAGCAAATTCCGCCTCATACTGATCCACAGTCATCTGGCCTTGGCGGAGTCTCATAAATTCTGCTAACTTTCTTTCCCTAGCACTTTCCGAGAAATACATTCCATAAAAACTCTCGGTAAACGCGGCCCAAGTCTGGGCGGTACCTTCTGGGAATACTCTATCCCTGGTGGCTTTCCACCAATCTTTCGCATTGTCTTGCAGCTGATATATCGCCAGGGTCACTTTCTCATTCTTGGTGCACCCCAATACATCAAAGGCCTTCTCTAGCTCTTCTACCCATCGCGGTGCAGCCTCTGGGTCACCCCTACCATTCAACTTAGGCGATTTCATCTTCAGAAACTATTCTACTAATTGGTGCATCTGCCTATTTACTGCCATCTGAGCCTGCCCTAGATTGGCATTGTTTCCATTCACAGCTGTAGCTGCCGTAGCCTCAACAGCCTGGGCAATGGTGGCGGCCCTTTCCTGAGCCTGCCTACCCATAATATTTCCTATCTCATGCAGGGTCTGAATAACCTCCTCCATCCTTGGATCTCTGGCCTCTTGGCCTCCTGCACTAGGCTGCCCTTGGGGTTCCTTTCCTCTTCTTCTCATCTTTACTAACCTTACTACCCGCCTACCTGCTATAATTCCATTCAGGAATTAGAGACCTAAATCAAGCTAAACCGGTCTAAGATCTTAGGCAGGGAACTAGCACAATAGCAATCAATCACTCAGCATGCGGCTAAGCACCAACAGCACAAGGCCTAAACCAAGGAGATACACGTACTTACCTCAGGTCCTGCCGCTCCTGCACTTTACTGGTCAATTCACATGAGCACTCAAACAAAACACAGACAGTCAGGAGGTACACTTAGCACACAAGGTCTCCCTACTGGCTACCCAAGGTCATCGCTCCTTATCACTCTAGGCTTCGACCTATTTGGACCGAACTGACCTTGCTTTGATACCAAATCAAACGGGGATGTCACGCCCCGAACCCTACGAAGCGCAACATCCCTGCCGAGGTCGAACTTGTGCAACGCCCCAGGAAGCGTCGCCGACCCAAAACTCAAACAGAGATCGAGACACATACGGAAGCAACATAAACACCCGTACAGATAAAACAACACGAGACCAAGGATAGCATAACAACAAACAACGAGATAACAAATATACACTTATATTAACCAGGGAAACATTTACACTATCCATTTACACCAAACATACACCCCGAACCAAAAACGGATCGACGGCCACTAACTGCAAAAAGGGGTAGGTGGTGAGACTACTACCTAAGGTGGGGCTCCGATCAAAAAGGTACTGGCCCGACCTACCTAAGCTAAGGCTAACCCTACGGAACCCAGTCTGGGTCGGATCCCGAGGACTCAGAAGATGAAGAACTGTCAGACAGCTCCACCTCGGAGTTTAAGGAATCCAGCTCGGACTCGGCTTCTGCCGGTTCCTCTTTAGAGTCCATCTCCTCAGGCTCGCCTTCCTGTTCAGGGACCTCCTCCATAGGCTCCGGGTCAACATCCCAGTCCACCGGCTCCTCGTCCATCGGGTCCGGCTCATCCACCTCCCAGACGTCAGGTCTGGCGCCAGAACTCGAACTCCCCTTGGCTGAAGCTCCGAAACTCGTCAGATCTCTGTCGGGACACCGCGGATCCATCTCACCCAGCCCGTTAAACGGGACATCAAAAGTCCGAAGAGGTTCATGCTCCCCGGAGTGGTCCTTAAAGCACCAGGCTACGTACTCGTGGGTCTCGTAGTAAGTCTTCCCCACATCAACCCATACTAAAGTATAATACCTAATATACATTTCCCCGTTCCCTACGAGGTACACGGTCATCGTCTTCTCTATCTGATGCGGAATCCCAAAACGTACCAGGACCTCTGACATCCTCAAGACCGGGGGTCTGAAAGGTTAGGTTTTAACAATAATGAGACGAATCTCAGCGAGTAAAACCCCCTAAACCTAAACTAGGCTAACATGCACCTCCTAACAGGCAACAAATCACATAGAACAAGTAACATTTAACAATCAATCGACCTAGGCCCTCGGGCCCAGATCGATCACCTAATTAACCCTGCAGGTTAGGCAGTTCATAACAATACTCATGGCACATATGCGATCACACTTAGTCACACGTACGCCATACGCATGCTCATACTCATTAGTGCTTGCTGCACATACGAGTCACCGGTACGCACATCTGCCAATACACTTTTGCACACATATGCCCCAATATGCCATGCTTGTGATCGGGCTTAATAATGCACACTCTCAATTCTCAATTAAGATTCGACCCGCGTAAAACACATCAGATCTATTAATCAATACCAACACTTCATGGCCCGCGTAAAACGCATCAGGTCCGGTGTCTCTAGCTCACATAAAACGCATCAGGCGCAGCACCGATCTCCATATACGGACCAAAATCCACGTAAAACGCATCAGGCTGGCCGTCTTCTGGTAGAACCGGATACCGTCCCGCGTAAAACGCATCAGGACTTGTGGTGATCACACATGCACACAGCCAATTTTATCTGAACCCCGCATAAAACGCATCAGGGCTATTAGGTGATCACATGCTCCTATCAGGCACGCATACTCGCACAATTCTCATCTCAAGCCAATGCTTATCATACGAAATGCGTGACCATGCAATCCGGTAGTCGGGCAACACCCTATGCACAATGAGCACTCAATTCCATTCATGGGCACATAATCCAATAATGCCAAGACATGCTCACGTTCAATTCACAATATGCTCAATCAACATATTAGCATGTCCGTTCAAGCAATTCAAATCAACCTACATAGTACATAATCCCTACACGTAAATCACACGATTAGAATAATATGAATTCACGTGCTCAAGGCCCGCCATGCTATTCCACTTTCGGCCACACTAGGCATACCACATGGCATCATCAAATTAATCACCAATGAGCACAAATTAGCCACTAAACGAACAATACAAGACATGTTCGGGAATTCCACCATTAAGTCTTGAACTAACCGAACTTAGGCCAATCTAATCCAATCACACCAGCCATTGAACAGCCCACTCTAGGGCACTAAACCACATTGAAATCAACATATTAGAACCCCAAATCATCACATAATCCACCACTAATTATTCAGCCCACTAAACAACCTTAATATCCCTTAATTAACCCCTAAATCACCCTAATCATATCTAGAAATGCTTAATTAGCCTAATTAGGGTTTATGAGTAATTACTCACTTAATCCTAAGCTCCAAAGAGGCGGCTGAACCGATGGGGGAAACAGCGGACCGAGCGGCTCACGGCGGCACTCCGGCAACGGCGGCGACGGCGATCGGCGGCCCTTGGCTGGACCGAACGGCGGCAAGGAGGAAGGGAGGGTGCTGGTCGGTGGTGATGGAAATAAGAGGGGGAAGGAACTGGTCGGTCGGTTGATGGTAGTGAGACGGTGAACGGCGGACTCGGCGAGCAGTGGCGGTGGCGGCCTCTCCGGCGGACGGCTCACGGCCGAGCAAGAAGAAAGAGAGGAGGGGGAATGTTGGCATGGGGGAGAGAATGGCGTGGAAGGGAGAGGGTGAGTGGCCGGAGGGGGTAAGGAGAGATATGAGGGTGAGACAAGAACATTTGGTCTAAGGGGTTTGACCAACTTTTTTCTAATCCCCACTTTGCCCCTCATTCACTTGGTTCACATAATCCTAACCCAAAATATCCAAAGACAATTTAGACCATCAAAAATCTGAATTATTGGGGCTAATCTTATCCACTTTAATACCCAAAATAAACTCTCAAAATTCGGAATACCAAAAATAGGCCTCGGGGCAAAATCGTCATTGTTCGATTTCGGGCCAAATTTCCATTTTTCGACCATACTGATCCCAAATATATTTGGCCACACTAAAATGACATCATTCTCGCAAAATAGTCGCGCACGTCCACAAAATTCGACGTCCAAGTCCGGATCCAATTTCGTAATCAAAATTGCTCAATTACAATTTTAGGGTCTCTCACTAATGGGCGGCTGTTTAGGGGTTACGTGTATCGACCTAGGGTTAATCGAGTCGTGACGGTCTCGATTACCAGGAGAACGCGAGGAATTATCGCTAGTTCCGGAGGTCGCGATCGTTTGGATTAAGCTTGAGATTTGTTCGCCACACGTACTCTCGGTTGTACATAATCACCCGCGATCCGATCATATGTCATTGGTCAAACTAAATCCGTCACCCTCCTAGGATCGGCCCACATTGGCCCAAAATATTTCCTCGTCGTTTTTCGGAATCGGTGACCGATTCGCGATCGGGTCCTTGGTCCACATACCGTTTTTCTAGTTAGCCATTCCCTATCGGTTAGTATCCCGCGATTGATCAATTCCGGGCGAGACTTACTAAAATTAAATGAGAAAAATATCAATTTCATTGATCCCGGAAATGGGTCGAAATTCAGGATGTTACACAAATGAACTACTTTACTTGTAATCTTCTTTATTTGGAAGCTATTCGTGCATGGGAATGATTGAAATCAAGGTTGAATGTAACAACATCATTCTAAGGAGAGACCTTTTCATTACGAGAAAGTTTGATTCTTTTTTGCTCTAATGCTTGATCTCCTAGTCTCTGAACTTGCAAATCATCTAATTTTCTTGTAATCGCCTTAATTTCGAAGCTATTAGCGGTTACGAAAGGTTAGAAGCAAGGTTGAGCGACGTGACATCATTTTTAGTAGGCACCTTTTCATTCCTATGACGTTTGGTTCCGTTTGAGTCTAATGCTTGATCTCGTGGTTGCCGGGTAACCAAATGAACTAATTTACTTGTAATATTCTATATTTGGTAGATACTAGTGCTTGGGAATGATTAGAATCAAGGTAGGGAGCCATAACATCATTCTAAGACGAGAACTTCCCAATGCAGGGAAGTTTGGTTCCTTTTTGATCTAATGCTTGATCTCCTAGTTTCTGAGCTGCCAAATCATCTAATTTACTTGTAATCGTCTTCATTTAGAATCTATTAGCGCTTGTGAAAGGTTAGAAACAAGGTTGAGCGACGTGACATCATTCTTAGTAGGCGCATTTTCATTCCTAGGAAGGTTTGTTCCGTTGGGGTCCTATGCATGATCTCGTGGTTGCCCAGTAATCAAATGAACTAATTTACTTGTAATCTTCTTTATTTAGAAGATATTAGCGCTTGGGATTGATTAGAACCAAGGTTGGGTGCCAGAACATCATTCTATGAGAGACCTTCCCATTTCAAGGAAGTTTGGTTCCTTTTGGGTCTAATACTTGACTCCTGGTTTCGGAGCTTCCAAATCATATAATTTTCTTGTAATCGTCTTCATCTAGAAGCTGTAAACGCTTGCAAAAGGTTAGAGCCAAGGTTGAGAGATGTAACATCATTCTAAGTGGGCCCCTTTTCTTTCCGAGAAAGTTTGGTTCTGTTTGGGTCTAATGCTTGATCTCGTGGTTGCCGAGTAACCAAATAAACTAATTTACTTGTAATTTTCTTTATTTGGAAGCTATTAGTGCTTGGGAACGATTAGAACCAAGGTTGAGTGCAGAATATCATTCCAAGAAGAGACCTTCGCATTCCGAGGAAGTTTGATTCCTTTTGGCTCTAATGCTTGATCTCCTAGTCTCTAAGCTTCCAAATCAACTAATTTTCTTGTAATCGTCTTCATTTAGAAGCTATTAGCGGTTGGGAAAGGTTAGAAGCAAGGTTGAGCGACGTGACATCATTCTTAGTAGGCACCTTTTCATTCCTAGGAAGGTTGGTTTCCTTTGTGTATAATGCTTGATCTCGTGGTTGCCGAGTAACCAAATGAACTAATTTACTTCTAATCTTCTTTATTTGGAAGCTAATGTGCATGGGAATGATTGGAACCAAGGTTGAATGACACAACATCATTCTAAGGAGAGACATTTCCATTCCGAGGAAGTTTGATTCCTTTTGGCTATAATGCTTGATCTCCTTGTCTCGGAGCTTTCAAATCATCTAATTTACTTGTAATCGTCTTCATTTAGAAGCTACTAGCGCTTGCGATAGGTTAGAACCAAGGTTGAGCGATGTGACATCATTCATAGTAGGCACCTTTTCATTCCTACGAAGGTTGGTTCCGTTTGGGTCTAATGCTTGATCTCGTGGTTGCCGAGTAACCAAATGAACTAATTTACTTGTAATCTTCTTTATTTGGAAGATATTAGCGCTTGGGATTGATTAGAATCAAGGTTGAGTGCCAGAACATCATTCTAAGGAGAGAGATTCCGATTCCAAGAAAGTTTGGTTCCCTTAGGGTCTAGTGCTTGATCTCTAGGTTTCTGAGCTGTCAAATCATCTAATTTACTTGTAATCGTCTTCATTTAGAAGCAATTAGCGCTTGCGATAGGTTAGAACCAAGGTTGAGCGACGTGACATCGTTCTTAGTAGGAACCTTTTCATTCCTACGAAGGTTGGTTCCGTTTGGGTCTAATGCTTGATCTCGTGGTTGCCGAGTAACCAAATGAACTAATTTACTTATAATCTTCTTTATTTGGAAGATATTAGCGCTTGGGATTGGTTAGAACCAAGGTTGAGTGCCAGAACATCATTCTAAGGAGAGAGATTCTGATTCCAAGGAAGTTTGGTTCTTTTAGGGTCTAGTGCTTGATCTCCTGATTTCTAAGCTTCCAAATCGTATAATTTTCATGTAATCGTCTTCATCTGGAAGCTATAAACGCTTGCAAAAGGTTAGAGCCAAGGTTGAGAGATGTCACATCATTCCAAGTGGGCCCCTTTTCTTTTCGAGAAAGTTTGGTTCCGTTTGGGTCTAATGTTTGATCTCATGATTGCCGAGTAGCAAAATGAACTAATTTACTTGTAATTTTCTTTATTTGGAAGCTATTAGTGCTTGGGAATGATTAGAACCAAGGTTGATATTAGCGCTTGGGATTGATTCACACCAAGGTTGAGTGCCAAAACATCATTCTAAGGAGAGAGCTTCCTATTCCAAGGAAGTTTGGTTCCTTTAGGGTCTAGTGCTTGATCTCCTGGTTTCTGAGCTTCCAAATCATCTTATTTTCTTGTAATCGTCTTCATCTAGAAGCTGTAAATGCTTGGAAAAGGTTAGAGCCTAGGTTGAGAGATGTAACATTGTTCTAAGTGGGCATCTTTTCTTTCCGATAAAGTTTGGTTCCGTTTGGGTCTAATGCTTGATCTCGTGGTTGCCGAGTAGCGAAATGAACTAATTTACTTGTAATCTTCTTTATTTGGAAGCTATACGTGCATGGGAATGATTGGAACCAAGGTTGATTGTAACAACATCATTCTATGGAGAGACCTTTCCATTACGAGAAAGTTTGATTCTTTTTTGCTCTAATGCTTGATCTCCTAGTCTCTAAGCTTGCAAATCATCCAATTTTCTTGTAATCGTTCTCATTTCGAAGCTATTAGCGGTTGCGAAAGGTTATAAGCAAGGTTGAGTGATGTGACATCATTTTTAGTAGGCACCTTTTCATTCCTAGGACGTTTGGTTCCGTTTATGTCCAATGCTTGATCTCGTGGTTGCCGAGTAAGTAAATTAACTAATTTACTTGTAATTTTCTTTATTTGGTAGCTATTAGTGCTTGGGAACGATTAGAATCAAGGTTGGGAGCCATAACATCATTCTAAGACGAGAACTTCCCAATGTAGGGAAGTTTGGTTCATTTTGGATCTAATGCTTGATCTCCTAGTTTCTGAGCTGCCAAATCATCTAATTTACTTGTAATCGTCTTCATTTAGAAGCTACTAGCGATTGCGAAAGGTTAGAAACAAGGTTGAGTGACGTGACATCATTCTTAGTAGGCGCATTTTCATTCCTAGGAAGGTTTGTTCCGTTGGGGTCCAATGCATGATCTCGTGGTTGGCCAGTAAACAAATGATCTAATTTACTTGTAATCTTGATTATTTTGAAGATATTAGCGCTTGGGATTGATTAGAACCAAAGTTGAGTGCCAGAACAACATTCTATGAGAAACCTTCCTATTCCAAGGAAGTTTGGTTCCTTTTGGGTCTAATACTTGATCTCCTGGTTTCGGAGCTTCCAAATCATATAATTTTCTTGTAATCGTCTTCATCTAGAAGCTGTAAACGCTTGCAAAAGGTTAGAGCCAAGGTTGAGAGATGTAACATCATTCTAAGTGGGCCCCTTTTCCTTTCGAGAAAGTTTGGTTCCGTTTGGGTCTAATGCTTGATCTCGTAGTTACCGAGTAACCAAATAAACTAATTTACTTTTAATTTTCTTTATTTGGAAGCTATTAGTGCTTGGGAACGATTAGAACCAAGGTTGAGTGCAGAACATCATTCCAAGAGGAGACCTTCCCATTCCGAGGAAGTTTGATTCCTTTTGGCTATAATGCTTGATCTCCTGGTCTATGAGCTTCCAAATCAACTAATTTTCTTGTAATCGTCTTCATTTAGAAGCTATTAGCGGTTAAGAAAGGTTAGAAGCAAGGTTAAGCGACGTGACATCATTCTTAGTTGGCACCTTTTCATTCCTAGGAAGGTTGGTTTCTTTTGGGTATAATGCTTGATCTCGTGATTGCCGAGTAACCAAATGAACTAATTTACTTGTAATCTTCTTTATTTGGAAGCTATTCGTGCTTGGGAATGATTGGAACCAAGGTTGAATGCCACAACATCATTCTAAGGAGAGACCTTTCCATTATGAGAAAGTTTGATTCTTTTTGGCTATAATGCTTGATCTCCTAGTCTCTGAGCTTGCAAATCATCTAATTTTCTTGTAATCATCCTCATTTCGAAGCAATTAGCGGCTGCGAAAGGTTAGAAGCAAGGTTGAGCGACGTGACATCATTTTTAGTAGGCACCTTTTCATTCCTAGGACGTTTGGTTCAGTTTATGTCTAATGCTTGATCTCGTGGTTGCCGAGTAAGCAAATGAACTATTTTACTTGTAATTTTCTTTATTTGGTAGCTATTAGTGCTTGGGAACGATTAAAATCAAGGTTGGGAGCCATAACATCATTCTAAGACGAGAACTTCCAAATGCAGGGAAGTTTGGTTCCGTTTGGATCCAATGCTTGATCTCTTAGTTTCTGAGCTGCCAAATCATCCAATTTACTTGTAATCGTCTTCATTTAGAAGCTACTAGCGATTGCGAAAGGTTAGAAACAAGGTTGAGCGACGTGACATCATTCTTAGTAGGCGCATTTTCATTCCTAGGAAGGTTTGTTCAGTTGGGGTCCAATGCATGATCTCGTGGTTGGCCAGTAAACAAATGAACTAATTTACTTGTAATCTTGTTTATTTTGAAGATATTAGCGCTTGGAATTGATTAGAACCAAAGTTGAGTGCCAGAACATCATTCTATAAGAGACCTTCCTATTCCAACGAAGTTTGGTTCCTTTTGGGTCTAATACTTGATCTCCTAGTTTCGGAGCTTTCAAATCATATAATTTTCTTGTAATCGTCTTCATCTAGAAGCTGTAAAAGCTTGCAAAAGGTTAGAGCCAAGGTTGAGAGATGTAACATCATTCTAAGTGGGCCCCTTTTCTTTTCGAGAAAGTTTGGTTCCGTTTGGGTCTAATGCTTAATCTCGTGGTTGCTGAGTAACCAAATACACTAATTTACTTGTAATTTTCTTTATTTGGAAGCTATTAGTGCTTGGGAACGATTAGAACCAAGGTTGAGTGCAGAACATCATTCCAAGCAGAGACATTCCCATTCCGAGGAAGTTTGATTTCTTTTGGCTCTAATGCTTGATCTTCTGGTCTCTGAGCTTCCAAATCAACTAATTTTCTTGTAATCGTCTTCATTTAGAAGCTATTAGCGGTTATGAAAGGTTAGAACCAAGGTTGAGCGACGTGACATCATTCATAGTAGGCACCTTTTCATTCCTAGGAAGGTTGGTTTCGTTTGGGTATAATGCTTGATCTCGTGGTTGCCGAGAAACCAACTGAACTAATTTACTTGTAATCTTCTTTATTTGGAAGCTACTCGTGCATGGGAATGATTGGAACCAGGGTTGAATGCCACAACATCATTCTAAGGAGAGACCCTTCCATTCCGAGGAAGTTTGATTCCTTTTGGCTCTAATGCTTGATCTCCCAGTCTCTGAGCTTTCGAATCATCTAATTTTCTTGTAATCGTCTTCATTTCGAAGCTATTAGCGTTTGCGAAAGGTTAGAAGCAAGGTTGAGCGACGTGACATCATTTTTAGTAGGCACCTTTTCATTCCTAGGACGTTTGGTTCCGTTTGGGTCTAATGCTTGATCTCGTAGTTGCTGAGTAACCAAATGAACTAATTTACTTGTAATCTTCTTTATTTGGAAGATATTAGCGCTTGGGATTGATTCGAATCAAGGTTGAGTGCCAGAACATCATTCTAAGTAGAGAGCTTCCTATTCCAAGGAAGCTATTCGTGCATGGGAATGATTGGAACCAGAGTTGAATGCCACAATATCATTCTAAGGAGAGACCTTTCCATTACGAGAAAGTTTGATTCGTTTTTGCTCTAATGCTTGATCTCCTAGTCTCTGAGCTTGCAAATCATCTAATTTTCTTGTAATCGTCCTTATTTCGAAGCTATTAGAGGTTGCGAAAGGTTAGAAGTAAGGTTGAGCGACGTGACATCATTTTTAGTAGGCACCATTTCATTCCTAGGATGTTTGGTTCCGTTTGTGTCTAATGCTTGATCTCGTGGTTGCCGAATAAGCAAATGAACTAATTTTATTGTAATTTTCTTTATTTCGTAGCTATTAGTGCTTGGGAACGATTAGAATCAAGGTTGGGAGCCATAACATCATTCTAAGACGAGAACTTCCCAATGCTGGGAAGTTTGGTTAATTTTGGATCTAATGCTTGATCTCCTAGTTTCTGAGCTACCAAATCATCTAATTTACTTGTAATCGTCTTCATTTAGAAGCTACTAGTGCTTGCAAAAGGTTAGAAACAAGGTTGAGCGACGTGACATCATTCTTAGTAGGCGCATTTTCATTCCTAGGAAGGTTATTTCCGTTGGGGTCTAATGCATGATCTCGTGGTTGCCCAGTAAAGAAATGAACTAATTTACTTGTAATCTTGTTTATTTTGAATAAATTAGTGCTTGGAATTGATTAGAACCAAAGTTGAGTGCCACAACATTATTCTATGAGAGACCTTCTTATTCCAAGGAAGTATGGTTCCTTTTGGGTCTAATACTTGATCTCCTGGTTTCGGAGCTTTCAAATCATATAATTTTCTCGTAATCGTCTTCATCTAGAAGCTGTAAATGCTTGCAAAAGGTTAGAGCCAAGGTTGAGAGATGTAACATCATTCTAAGTGGGCCCCTTTTCTTTTAGAGAAAGTTTGGTTCCATTTGGGTCTAATGCTTGATCTCGTGGTTGCCGAGTAGCGAAATGAACTAATTTACTTGTAATTTTCTTTATTTGGAAGCTATTAGTGCTTGGGAACAATTAGAACCAAGGTTGAGTACAGAACATCATTCCAAGAAGAGACCTTCCCATTCCGAGGAAGTTTGATTCCTTTTGGCTCTAATGCTTGATCTCTTGGTCTCTGAGCTTCCAAATCAACTAATTTTCTTGTAATCGTCTTCATTTAGAAGCTATTAGTGGTTAAGAAAGGTTAGAAGCAAGGTTAAGCGACGTGACATCATTCTTAGTAGGCACCTTTTCATTCCTAGGAAGGTTGGTTTCGTTTGGGTATAATGCTTGATCTCGTGATTGCCGAGTAACCAAATGAACTCATTTACTTGTAATCTTCTTTATTTGGAAGCTATTCGTGCTTGGGAATGATTGGAACCAAGGTTGAATGCCACAACATCATTCTAATGAGAGACATTTTCATTCCGAGGAAGTTTGATTCCTTTTGGCTCTAATGCTTGATCTCATAGTCTCTGAGCTTTCAAATCATCTAATTTTCTTGCAATGGTCTTCATTTCGAAGCTATTAGCGCTTGCAAAAGGTTAGAAGCAAGGTTGAGCGACGTGACATCATTTTTAGTGGGTACCTTTTCATTCTTGGGACGTTTGGTTCCGTTTGGGTCTAACGCTTGATCTCGTTGTTGCCGAGTAAGCAAATGAACTAATTTACTTGTAATTTTATTTATTTGGAAGCTATTAGTGCTTGGGAATGATTAGAACCAAGGTTGGTAGCCATAACATCATTCTAAGACGAGAACTTCCCAATGCAGGAAAGTTTGGTTCCTTTTGTATCTAATGCTTGATCTCCAGGTTTCTGAGCTGTGAAATCATCTAATTTACTTGTAATCGTCTTCATTTAGAAGCTATTAGCGCTTGCGATAGTTTAGAACCAAGGTTGAGCGACGTGACATCATTCTTAGTAGGCACCTTTTCATTCCTACGAAGGTTGGTTCCGTTTGGGTCTAATGCTTGATCTCGTGGTTGCCGAGTAACCAAATGAACTAATTTACTTGTAATCTTCTTTATTTGGAAGATATTTGTGCTTGGGATTGATTAGAACCAAGGTTGAGTGCCAGAACATCATTCTAAGGAGAGACCTTTCCATTACGAGAAAGTTTGATTTTTTTTTGCTCTAATGCTTGATCTCCTAGTCTCTGAGCTTGCAAATAATCTAATTTTCTTGTAATCGTCTTCTTTTCCAAGCTATTAGCGGTTGCGAAAGGTTAGTAGCAAGGTTGAGCGACGTGACATTATTTTTAGTAGGCACCTTTTCATTCCTAGGACGTTTGGTTCCATTTGCGTCTAATGCTTGATCTCGTGGTTGCCGAGTAAGCAAATCAACTAATTTACTTGTAATTTTTTTTTATTTGGAAGCTATTAGTGCTTGGGAACGATTAGAATCAAGGTTGGGAGCCATAACATCATTCTAAGACGAGAACTTCCCAATGCAGGGACGTTTGGTTCCTTTTGGATCTAATGCTTGATCTCCTAGTTTCTGAGCTGTGAAATCATCTAATTTACTTGTAATCGTCTTCATTTAGAAGCTATTAGTGCTTGCGAAAGGTTAGAAACAAGGTTGAGCGACGTGACATCATTCTTAGTTGGCGCATTTTCTTTCCTAAGAAGGTTTGTTCCATTCGGATCTAATGCTTGATCTCGTGGTTGCCCAGTAACCAAATGAACTAATTTACTTGTAATCTTCTTTATTTAGAAGATATTAGAGCTTGGGATTGATTAGAACCAAGGTTGAGTGCCATAACATCATTCTATGAGAGACCTTCCCATTCCAAGGAAGTTTGGTTCCTTTTTGGTCTAATACTTGATCTCCTGGTTTCTGAGCTTCCAAATCATATAATTTTCTTGTAATCGTCTTCATCTAAAAGCTGTAAACGCTTGCAAAAGGTTGGAGATGTAACATCATTCCAAGTAGGCCCTTTTTCTTTTCGAGAAAGTTTGGTTCCGTTTGGGTCAAATACTTGATCTCGTCGTTGCCGAGTAGCGAAATGAACTAATTTACTTGTAATTTTATTTATTTGCAAGCTATTAGTGCTTGGCAATGATTAGAACCAAAGTTGAGTGCCAGAATATCATTCCAAGGAGAGACCTTCACATTCCGAGGAAGTTTGATTCCTTTTGGCTCTAATGCTCGATCTCCTGGTCTCTGAGCTTCCAACTCATCTAATTTTCTTGTAATCGACTTCATTTAGAAGTTATTAGCGCTTGCGAAAGGTTAGAACCAAGGTTGAGCGACGTGACATCATTCTTAGTAGGCACCTTTTGATTCCTAGGAAGGTTGGTTCCGTTTGGGTCTAATGCTTGATCTCGTGGTTGCTGAGTAACCAAATGAACTAATTTACATGTAATCTTCTTTATTTGGAAGATACTTGCGCTTGGGTTTGATTCAAACCAAGGTTGAGTGCCAGAACATCATTCTAAGGAGAGAGCTTCCTATTCCAAGGAAGTTTGTTTCCTTTAGGGTCTAGTGCTTGATCTCCTGGTTTCTGAGCTTCCAAATCATCTAATTTTCATGTAATCGTCTTCATCTAGAAGCTGTAAATGCTTGCAAAAGGTTAGAGCCTAGGTTGAGAGATGTAACATCATTCCAAGTGGGCCCTTTTTCTTTCCGAGAAAGTTTGGTTCCGTTTGGGTCTAATGCTTGATCTCGTGGTAGCCGAGTAGCGGAATGAACTAATTTACTTGTAGTTTTCTTCATTTGGAAGCTATTAGTGCTTGGGAATGATTAGAACCAATGTTGAGTGCCAGAACATCATTTCAAGGAGAGACCTTCCCATTCCGAGGAAGTTTGATTCCTTTAGGCTCTAATGCTTGATCTCCTGGTCTCTTAGCTTCCAACTCAGCTAATTTTCTTGTAATCGTCTTCATTTAGAAGTTATGAGCGCTTACAAAAGGCTATAACCAAGGTTGAGCGACGTGACATCATTCTTAGTAGGCACCTTTTCATTCCTAGAAAGGTTGGTTCCGTTTGGATCTAATGCTTGATCTCGTAGTTTCTGAGTAACCAAATGAACTAATTTACTTGTAATCTTCTTTTTTTGGAAGATATTAGCGCTTGGGATTAATTCAAACCAAGGTTGAGTGCCAGAACATTATTCTAAGGAGAGAGCTTCCTATTCCAAGGAAGTTTGTTTCCTTTAGGGTCTAGTGCTTGATCTCCTGGTTTCTGAGCTTCCAAATCATCTAATTTTCATGTAATCGTCTTCATCTAGAAGCTGTAAACGCTTGCAAAAGGTTAGAGCCTAGGTTGAGAGATGTAACATTATTCTAAGTGGGCTCTTTCCGAGAAAGTTTGGTTCCGTTTGGGTCTAATGCTTGATCTCGTGGTTGCCGAGTAGCCAAATGAACTAATTTACTTGCAATCTTCTTTATTTGGAAGCTATTCGTGCATGGGAATGATTGGAACCAAAGTTGAATGTAACAACATCATTCTAAAGAGGGACCTTTCCATTACGAGAAAGTTTGATTCTTGTTCGCTCTAATGCTTGATCTCGTAGTCTCTAAGCTTGTAAATCATCTAATTTTCTTGTAATCGTCTTCATTTCGAAGCTATTAGCGGTTGCAAAAGGTTAGAAGCAAGGTTGAGCGACATGACATCATTTTTAGTAGGCACCTTTTCATTCCTAGGACGTTTGGTTCCGTTTGTGTCTAATGCTTGATCTCGTGGTTGCCGAGTAAGCAAATGAACTAATTTACTTGTAATTTTATTTATTTGGAAGCTATTAGTTCTTGGGAACGATTAGAATCAAGGTTGGGAGCCATAACATCATTCTAAGACGAGAACTTCCCAATGCAGGGAAGTTTGGTTCATTTTGGATCTAATGCTTGATCTCCTAGTTTCTGAGCTGTCAAATCATCTAATTTACTTGTAATCGTCTTCATTTAGAAGCTATTAGCGCTTGCGAAAGGTTAGAGACAAGGTTGAGCGACGTGACATCATTCTTGATTGGCGCATTTACATTCCTAGGAAGGTTTGTTCCGTTCGGGTCTAATGCTTGATCTCGTGGTTGCCCAGTAACCAAATGAACTAATTTACTTGTAATCTTCTTTATTTAGAAGATATTAGAGCTTGGGATTGATTAGAACCAATTTTGAGTGCCAGAACATCATTCTATGAGAGACCTTCCCATTCTAAGGAAGTTTGGTTCCTCTTGGGTCTAATACTTGATCTCCTGGTTTCTGAGCTTCCAAACCATATAATTATCTTGTAATCGTCTTCATCTAAATGCTGTAAATGCTTGCAAAAGGTTAGAGCCAAGGTTGAGAGATGTAACATCATTCCAAGTGGGCCCTTTTTCTTTCCGAGAAAGTTTGGTTCCGTTTGGGTCTAATGCTTGATCTCGTGGTTGCCGAGTAGCGGAATGAACTAATTTACTTGTAGTTTCTTCATTTGGAAGCTATTAGTGCTTGGGAATGATTAGAACCAAGGTTGAGTGCCAGAACATCATTCCAAAGAGAGACCTTCCCATTCCGGGGAAGTTTGATTCCTTTTGGCTCGAATGCTCGATCTCCCGGTCTCTGAGCTTCCAACTCATCTAATTTTCTTGTAATCATCTTCATTTAGAAGTTATTAGCGCTTACGAAAGGTTAGAACCAAGGTTGAGCGACGTGACATCATTATTAGTAGGCACATTTTCATTCCTACGAAGGTTGGTTCCGTTTGGGTCTAATGCTTGATCTCGTGGTTGCTGAGTAACCAAATGAACTAATTTAGTTGTAATCTTCTTTATTTGGAAGATATTAGCGCTTGGGATTGATTCAAACTAAGGTTGAGTGCCAGAACATCATTCTAAGGAGAGAGCTTCCTATTCCAAGGAAGTTTGTTTCCTTTAGGGTCTAGTGCTTGATCTTCTGGTTTCTGAGCTTCCAAATCATCTAATTTTCCTGTAATCGTCTTCATCTAGAAGCTGTAAACGCTTGCAAAAGGTTAGAGCCTAGGTTGAGAGATGTAACATTATTCTAAGTGGGCACCTTTTCTTTCCGAGAAAGTTTGGTTCCGTTTGGGTCTAATGCTTGATCTCGTGGTTGCCGAGTAGCCAAATGAACTAATTTACTTGTAATCTTCTTTATTTGGAAGCTATTCGTGCATGGGAATGATTGGAACCAAAGTTGAGTGCCAGAACATCATTCTAAAGAGAGACCTTTCCATTACGAGAAAGTTTGATTCTTTTTTGCTCTAATGCTTGATCTCCTAGTCTCTGAGCTTGTAAATCATCTAATTTTCTTGTAATCGTCTTCATTTCGAAGCTATTAGCGGTTGCGAAAGGTTAGAAGCAAGGTTGAGCGACAAGATATCATTTTTAGTAGGCACCTTTTCATTCCTAGGACGTTTGGTTCCGTTTGTTTCTAATGCTTGATCTCGTGGTTGCCGAGTAAGCCAATTAACTAATTTACTTGTAATTTTATTTATTTGGAAGCTATTAGTTCTTGGGAACGATTAGAATCAAGGTTGGGAGCCATAACATCATTCTAAGACGAGAACTTCCCAATGCAGAGAAGTTTGGTTCCTTTTGGATCTAAAGCTTGATCTCCTAGTTTCTGAGCTGTCAAATCATCTAATTTACTTGTAATCGTCTTCATTTAGAAGCTATTAGCGCTTGCGAAAGGTTAGAGACAAGGTTGAGCGACGTGACATCATTCTTGATTGGCGCATTTACATTCCTAGGAAGGTTTGTTCCGTTCGGGTCTAATGCTTGATCTCGTGGTTGCCCAGTAACCAAATGAACTAATTTACTAGTAATCTTCTTTATTTAGAAGATATTAGAGCTTGGGATTGATTAGAACCAATTTTGAGTGCCAGAACATCATTCTAAGAGAGACCTTCCCATTCTAAGGAAGTTTGGTTCCTTTTGGGTCTAATACTTGATCTCCTGATGTTGGAGCTTCCAAATTATACAATTTTCTTGTAATCGTCTTCATCTAGAAGCTGTAAACGCTTGCAAAAGGTTCGAGTAAGGTTGAGAGATGTAACATCATTCCAAGTGGGCTCCTTTTCTTTCCAAGAATGTTTGGTTCCGTTTGGGTCTAATGCTTGATCTCGTGGTTGCCGAGTAGCGAAATGAACTAATTTACTTGTAATTTTCTTTATTTGGAAGCTATTAGTGCTTGGGAATGATTAGAACCAAGGTTGAGTGCCAGAACATCATTCCAAGGAGAGACCTTCCCATTCCGAGGAAGTTTGATCCTTTTGGCTCTAATGCTGGATCTCCTGGTCTCTGAGCTTCCAAATCAACTAATGTTCTTGTAATCGTCTTCATTTAGAAGCTATTAGCGGTTGCGAAAGGTTAGAAGCAAGGCTGAGCCACGTGACATCATTCATAGTAGGCACCTTTTCATTCTTAAGAAGGTTGGTTTCGTTTGGGTATAATCTTGATCTAGTGGTTGCCGAGTAACCAAATAACCTAATTTACTTGTAATCTTCTTTATTTGGAGGCTATTCCTGCATGGGAATGATTGGAACCAAGGTCGAATGCCACAACATCATTCTAAGGAGAGACATTTCCATTCCGAAGAAGTTTGATTCCTTTTGGCTCTAATGCTTGATCTCCTAGTCTCTGAGCTTTCAAATCATCTAATTTTCTTGTAATGGTCTTCATTTCGAAGCTATTAGCACTTGCAAAAGGTTAGAAGTAAGGTTGAGCGACGTGACATCATTTTTAGTGGGCACCTTTTCATTCCTAGGACGTTTGGTTCCGTTGGGTCTAACGCTTGATCTCGTGGTTGCCGAGTAACCAAATGAACTAATTTACTTGTAATTTTCTTAATTTGGAAGCTAGTATTGCTTGGGAATGATTAGAACCAAGGTTGGGAGCCATAACATCATTCTAAGACGAGAACTTCCTAATGCAGGGAAGTTTGGTTCCTTTTGGATCTAAAGCCTGATCTCCAGGTTTCTGAGCAGTTAAATCATCTAATTTACTTGTAATCGTCTTCATTTAGAAGCTATTAGCGATTGCGATAGGTTAGAACCAAGGTTGAGCGACGTGACATCATTCTTAGTAGGCACCTTTTCATTCATACGAAGGTTGGTTCCGTTTGGGTCTAATGCTTGATCTCGTGGTTGCTGAGTAACCAAATGAACTAATTTACTTGTAATCTTCTTTATTTGGAAGATATTAGCGCTTGGGATTGATTTGAACCAAGGTTGAGTGCCAGAACATCATTCTAAGGAGAGAGCTTCCTATTCCAAGGAAGTTTGTTTCCTTTAAGGTCTAGTGCTTGATCTCCTGGTTTCTGAGCTTCCAAATTATCTAATTTTCTTGTAATCGTCTTCATCTAAAAGCTGTAAACGCTTGCAAAAGGTTAGAGCCTAGGTTGAGAGATGTAACAATATTCTAAGTGGGCACCTTTTCTTTCCGAGAAAGTTTGGTTCCGTTTGGGTCTAATGCTTTATCTCGTGGTTGCCGAGTAACCAAATGAACTAATTTACTTGTAATTTTCTTTATTTGGAAGCTATTAGTGCTTGGGAACGATTAGAACCAAGGTTGAGTGCAGAACATCATTCCAAGAAGAGACCTTCCCATTCCGAGGAAGTTTGATTCCTTTTGGCTCTAATGCTTGATCTTCTGGTTTCTGAGCTTCCAAATTAACTAATTTTCTTGTAATCGTCTTCATTTAAAAGCTATTAGCGGTTGCGAAAGGTTAGAAGTAAGGTTGAGCGACGTGACATCATTCATAGTAGGCACCTTTTCATTCCTAGGAAGGTTGGTTTCGTTTGGGTATAATGCTTGATCTCGTGGTTGCCGAGTAACCAAATAAACTAATTTACTTGTAATCTTCTTTATTTGGAGGCTATTCGTGCATGGGAATGAATGGAACCAAGGTTGAATGCCACAACATCATTCTAAGGAGAGACCTTTCCATTCCGAGGAAGTTTGATTCCTTTTGGCTCTAATGCTTGATCTCCTAGTCTGTGAGCTTTCAAATCATCTAATTTTCTTGTAATCATCTTCATTTCGAAGCTATTAGCGCTTGCAAAAGGTTAGAAGCAAGGTTGAGCGACGTGGCATCATTTTTAGTGGGCACCTTTTCATTCCTAGGACGTTTGGTTCCGTTGGGTCTAATGCTTGATCTCGTGGTTGCCGAGTAGCCAAATGAACTAATTTATTTGTAATTTTCTTTATTTGGAAGCTATTATTGCTTGGGAATGATTAGAACCAAGGTTGGGAGCCATAACATCATTCTAAGACGAGAACTTCTCAATGCAGGGAAGTTTGGTTCCTTTTGGATCTAATGCTTGATCTCCAGGTTTCTGAGCTGTCAAATCATCTAATTTACTTGTAATCGTCTTCATTTAGAAGCTATAAGCGATTGCGATAGGTTAGAACCAAGGTTGAGCGACGTGACATCATTCTTAGTAGGCACCTTTTCATTCCTATGAAGGTTGGTTCCGTTTGGGTCTAATGCTTGATCTCGTGGTTGCCGAGTGTCGCGCCACGCTCTCGCGTGCTTTAGGATGGAGGTATTTTTCTATACAGGCTTCTCCCAAGCCATACCTCACGTGACAGCGGGGTTTCTTTGATCTAAATTCAAACTTGGAGTGACCACTAGTTATTTATGGTAGGTCGACTAGAAACCTAATTGTGGTACGGGACAAGTACCGCAATCTTACGAACCAAAGATTCTGGATAAGGAACTTGGTTACGTTAACGATCCCAAATTGAGACCATTAACGCCCTTTCGGTACCTAAGAACGATAATGCATGTCTAGTGTATCACACGGATCCCTAAGGTCATTTCACTAATCTAATCATGGACAAACAATTAAGCATCCAAGAATCAAATGCACATCCAATGGCAAATCAATAACAGCAACCCTAATTTGGTCACTGGAAATGAAAACCTACTCAAACCCTAACAAAGCTTTAATAGCTTGTTCATTTCATTTTTTAGGGTTTAGGGTTTTTTTAGGGGTTTTAGCCCTAAATTTGGAATTTTCCAAATTATGCCACTTAGGCATTTTGGAAAATCCAAATTTCACTTTTTATGACTGGCCACAATGATTTCTAATCATTCTGTGGATTTTCAAAATTTTTGATTTTTGATTTTGTTTTTTTTCGGAAAATTTTCTTTTAACCGAGAAATGAATTTTTTTTTTGATTTTCTGGAAAGTTGGATGAATTTTCCAATTTTTTCAATTTTTATTGATTTTCCAGAATTTTCAAATTTTTTATTTGTATTTTCTGAATTTTCTGTAATTTTTCTAATTTTCCGCAAAATTTTCTATTTTTTTTATTATTTTTGTGATTTTTTATTTTTTATTTTTTTTAATTTTCCCGCCGAGGGGAATGAACCGGACCGGACCGGTTCAGAACGATTCGGCCGAAACCGAACCAGCCGGCGCCGGTGCCGGTTACCCTCTCTGACAGGTACGGCATGCCAAAAACGGTGCCGTTTTGCCCATTTTCATTGGGGCATTTTTACAAACATTTGGTGTGCACAATTTCTAGTTTAGAGTTCTCGAGACCGTCGGTTTGAACCTTTCGCCGGCGACCTTCCGGCGACATTTTGGTCATTCTGATTATACCATTAGCAATCCCATATGTTCTATTTTCCATCTAGCCTATTCCGATCGCCGTCGAACCTTGACCGGCCGGCGAAAAATGGATCCGGATATCCTAACTTGTAAACTGTGCACTCGAAATTTTCTAGAACACAAACATTAATCCCAATCGCCCTATCCGTCTATCACGAACCTAATGACTAGAAAATCAACAAACAAAGTTTAAGAAAGCCTACTTGAACGGACTAAAGTCACGGTGATGCTCCGACGAGGCTTCGGGTTTTCCGGCGAAGTTCAACAACCATGGCCGACTCGGTTTGAATGCATTTCACATCAACCGGAACACAAATAAGCATATGAAAGGATGAAGTCCGAACATGTTTTGAGTATCAAACGTCCCAAAATACCTAAGAAATGCACAAGTTTGAACCAAAACATATTCTAGAAATTCTGGGAATCCGTGACCACGAAGGAGATTTACCTGCTTCGTTCGACAACCAAATGGATTTATTGAAGTGATCTCCAGCCTAGAGAACGTTCTTTGACACTTTCTCTGCCTACCGTTGTGCTTGGATTCGCCGGAACAGGTCGGAATCGTCCGGACGACACCTCGTTTCAGACGTTCCCAATCAGGTTTTCCGGCTCGGCACGGCGAGGGGAGGTCACGGCCAACTCATGATTCACCGGCGCTCCGCCGTTTAGGGCGGCGCCGATCACTCACGGGGGGGACCTCCGACCCTCTCTCTCTAGCTTTCTTCACGTTTCGCTCTCTTTCTCTCTCTTCTCTCTCTCGGGAATTTTCGCGAACATGTTTCTCTTCAATGTTCTTCAGTTTTTTCTATTTTTTGATCCTTGATTTCCCGCTCGAAATTCGGTTGGAGCCGAATTCTAATTGGTTTTCGTTGTTGACCAATGCCAACTGGATAATATCCATCTGGAAAACTTGATTAAAACGTGCTCAAAAATTCGAACGTGATCAATGAAGTCGCGGCTTTGAGTGATTTTTTTCTGGGTTTTCTCTTGGGTTAAGTGGCCGGGTGAAGAAGATGATACTGTTCGGGTCAGGCCGGGTCGACCCGCCCGACCCGAAAACTCCGGTTTTGCCCAATTTCGCGAATTAAACCCAATTTCCACCAAATTTTCGAAATTCAACATCAAAATTGAATTTCCCAGCATATTCCGAACCCATACATATAATTTTCCCCAATTTTTATCATAATTGTGCCCAAGATTTTCTCGCTTTTATATTCGGGTTAATAGGGTTATGTTCAATTCGAGGTCTTAATGACCTGATTTGGAAAAATTGATGCCAAAATTGCATTACCCACTCCTGATTAACCCTAAAAATGATAATCTCACAATTCGGCAATTTCATTTTGGGCACGATTCCCAATTTAGGTTCAAAATTCTTAATTTTCAATCAATTTTTGGGGATTTTTTATTTTTACATCAAATTGTGCAATTGGATTGACCATTATGCAATGAAAGGTCCCAGAATCAATTGTTGTGAAGACACTATGACCTAAAAATGTCTAGAAAAAATTTAATTTAATTTTTGGTTCAATTCGAGTTTAATTTTGCCCAATTTTGGGAAAAATATGTACCCGATTGAGATTTTCTAAAATTGACAGTGTATTTATGAAATTGGATTTAAAATAAGATTAGTGACTATTTTTATGGAATTTTTTGATTCCATTTACTATTTTTCTTGATTTTCTTGCTTATTTTGACTAAATGAAATTCAGGAAAAATGCATAAAAATGCTAAAAAATTATTTTTTTTGGTTTAGAAATAGGTTTCTAGGCTTGGCCAAGATCCCTAGATCTAATTTTGAAATTTTTGAAAATATGACAAAAATGAGCTAAAAATTAGATGTCAACAGTTGCCCCTCTTTGAGATTGAGCTCGTTAGAGGTTGATCTCAAAGATAAGGTGACACCTTGAATTTTTAGTCGACTCACTAAACAAGATGGCAATGAAAATTTCACAACAACTGATTAGGGTCTTTGCTTTTTGAGATTCGTAATCTGGTCCAAAGGTTCTTTTTGGAACATATTTTGAAAGGGTTCTTAATGATTCGAGAGAGAGAGAAACTTACATGTTCGTAAGAGTTTCTTTGTTGCTCATCCAAGGGCATGAATTGATGATAGTGATAATTATGATGATTATTCTGATTTCTTGGTTTGAGAACGAACTTACGAACCGTGAACGCCTACAGCTCTTCGCCTTAGTACTTGAGTTTACTTAGTGGTTCCTCACCAGTAAGACTTTGGATATTTATCTAGTGGTTCTTTGCTAACTAAGATTTTGAACTATGCCTAGTGGTTCCTCACCTGTAGAACTTTAATTTGCTTAGGGGTTCCTCGCCTGTAGGATTTTAATTTTACCTAGTGGATCCTCGCCAGTAGGAATTAACTTTGCCTAGGGGCTCCTCGCCTATAGGATTTAGATTTTACCTAGTGGTTCCTCGCCAGTAGGAATTAACTTTGCCTAGGGGCTCCTCGCCTATAGGACTGTGAATTTACCTAGGGGCTCCTCGCTTGTAGGACTTTTATTTGTCTAGTGGTTCCTCCCCAGTAGAACCTGAATCCTCACCTATAGGACTTTAGTTTGCCTAGTGGTTCCTTACCTATAGGACTTTGAATTTATCTAAGGGCTCATCGCCTGCAGGACTTGTGTAATAGTTTTCTGAAGCTACGGTTTGTGATCACTTACAGAGGATCAATTCTCCGAGGCTACAAATCCGCGATCACTCAGAAGAATTATAACGAGGGCCATGTTTTAGGCCTAGAAAGTCATCCAAAGCTACAGGTTGCGAACACTCGAAGGGTGATGGCTCCGAAGCTACAAACCTGCGAACACTTGGCAAGACCATAAAAATCACCATGAATAGGCCATTCTTCGGGCCAAAGAAAGTCATCCAAAGCCACAGGTTGCGAACACTCGGAGGGTGATGGCTCCGAAGCTACAAACCGCGAACACTTGGCAAGACCATAAAAATCACCATGAGTAGGCCATTCTTCGGGCTAAAGAAAGTCATCCAAAGCCACAGGTTGCGAACACTCGGAGGGTGATGACTCCGAAGCTACAAACCTGCGAACACTTGACAAGACCATAAAAATCACCATGAATAGCCCATTCTTCGGGCCAAAGAAAGTCATCCAAAGCCACAGGTTGCGAACACTCGGAGGGTGATGGCTTCGAAGCTACAATCCTGCGATCACTTGAGAAAATTGTAAAAATCACCATAATCAAAGCTGCAAAATCGCGATCACTCATGAGAATCATCATTCAGAGGCTACGAAGTGCAATTTGCTTTTAGAATACCTATCTTGTCTAGTGGCTTCTCACCGAATAGACTTGAAATTTTGGAGACCTGCCATGTAATTTACCCGTAGGATTTTGAAATTGCCTAAAGGCTCTTTACCAATAGAACTTGAATTTTGCCTAATGGTTCCTCACCAAATAGGATTTTAAAAAGACTTCAAACAATGAATGTCTGTTTTGTGATTTTAAGGTTTCACTAACCTTGATATGGTTTTTTTTAGTTGACCAAAAACTATTTTGAAAGGTGGTCTTGAAATTAATCAAAACTGTTTGAAATGTGGTTTTTCTTTTTAGTTTACTACAAACTATTTGAAAACTTGGTTTTGAGTTGACCAAAACTATTTGAAACCTGATTTTGAAATAGGCATTCTTTGTATGCATTTCAAGCAATCAAATTTCCTTTTAGAGGAAGTATTTGAGCAAAATGCTTGCAAATTTCAAGAAATGCTTGAATTAATCATTCGGAAGACCTTCATTAGAAAGGATTTGTTTCGATCTATGAATTTGGTCTTTTCATCGTCTGGTTGAAAGGGGATTGGTCTGATATCCCTTGATTTTATCTCTCCTAACCAATCCTTAGGTATTCGAAGATATTCACAATGTATACAATCCAGTTGATCCGATAAGGTCTTTCAAATGGTTGTAATGTTGGCTTGGTCAATGGCTATTCAAAGGATAGGCATTCGGAGGCCAAGAAAAGGATTTCATCATATCTGACTTCGGGTCTACAAGTTAAGAACCTCGAGGATAAGATAAGACAATATTGCATACACTTCTTTGAGTGATGACTTCTTGTCATGAAATCATATTTTCAATCTCAACATCCCAATCTGAAGAGTCTTTGGGTAGAGGTTGTAATGTTGGTATTGGGTAGGCTAAAAAAGGCTCAATTGTTTTTGAATTCAGGGTTTTTGTGAAATTGGTAATCTTCTTGGCATCACCACCCTTTTCTTTCTTCCACTAGGGATCTTTCTAAGCATGAACACAAGAGTCCCCTAGACTTCCATTGAGACTTTCAATCGCTGATTTGTTGTGACTTTTGATTTTTCACAACTTTTGCTTTTCTTTTGATTTGACTTTTGTCATTCTTTCTTTTGAATGCTTTTCTTTTCTTTTGCTCATTTTTCTGGGCGTTGGCCTTGCTTTTACCAAGCACACTGCTTTTTCATGCCCTAGATTCTTTTTTCCTTGATCCTTTTACATTCTAAGGACTATGTGTTCTGCCCTTTTGTTTTCTATTTGTCAAAGTGGATCATATGCTCATGCTCCAGTACGAAGATATGATCACCAACTTGGGGTTCTGAAATGAATATTCAGGCTCAATTGGGCTTTGCCAAAGGTAAATGTGTTTGGGATATGGAAACGAAATGCTCTTCTTCCTTTTGGGATGTTGTGAGCTTCCATATGAATTCATCTGAGGTTATCACAGAAAAATTTATGCAAGTGTATGCAATAAAATCTTTCTTGATCCTATTCTCCATAAGTGTCAACCGTGAACCTCCTAATTTGCCCCAGTGTGGGGTGGTTCTCAACAGGGTTGCTTTTGAGAAATTTCTCCACTGTTTAGGCTCAAATTTAGTTTGCAAGAGATAATCATGTGTTTGGGATAGTGAAATGATTGCCTTTCATCATTTCAATTCATGTAATCATTGCGAATATCCCATATTTCCTTCAGATGAGGTTTTCTCTCATTCTGATACTCATCCTTCCATTCACTCGAGTGTATAGGGGACGTGTTTGGATATGGCTTACCTTTCATCATTTGAAGGTCTTTCCATTTGATTTGATCCAAACTTTTTCTATGAAATTTTTCAAAGCCTTTTGTCAAAACTTCCTTTTTAAGGAATTCTGATGCGTAATGCATGCTCAAAGAATGTGTGTTTCAAAACTTTTTTTGTTTAAAGCACTTTTGAGGTAATCTTTGAAACAATCTTTCATGTTAATCCGCTTGGGGAAAAGAAGTTTCATTTTTCCAGAAAATTAACCTCTTCAAGACCCAAATTTACGAGTTAAGGATACTTAACTGATCGGCTTGTCAATATCTCTCTTGATTGTTTTGCTTCTGCATCAATTTGTTCCACTGGAGATTTGAAAATGAGATGTTCAAGCTCAAATTCATGGGTTAAGGATACTTACCTGATCGGTTTGATGAGATCCCTGTAACATTAAAACCCAGTGTTAACATTGATTCAAGTATTGTTCATTTCTGATTGAAACGATACAACCAACATCTGGTTCGTCTTGTCTTGATCATTCATGAAAGATTATCTCTTTTAATCTCTTCTCCCAGTTTCTCTAGGGATGATAAAAGGGAAAAGTACGTTCGAAAGCAACGTTGAGAAAACTGAATTTGAGAATGACACTTCCCTTTTGTTTTTCAACTTCGTTGAAAGATTTTAGAAGTTTTGAGTCATCTCAGATTTCCTTTTGTCATATCCTGCAAAATGAACAAACATGTTCTATGAAATGCATGACATGCATGATATGCACATGTTATAACTAGTGCCGGTTTTCTTGAATGTCCGTCTTCATTTCACGGGTAGAAAATCTTGACAGCATCTGCATTTACAGGATAGGCTAGTTATGTTCCTATTATATTTGCAAGAATTAGTGCTCCTCCAGGAAGAACCTTCTTGACAATGTATGGACCCTCGTAATTCGGAGTGAATTTCCCACGGGGATCTGAATTATTGGGAATGACCTTCTTCACAACTAGATCATCCGTTTTAAAATGTCTTGGCTTCACCTTTCTGTTGAAAGATTTAGCGACTCTTTTCTGATAGGCTTATCCATGACATATAGCCCTTAATCTTTTCTCATCAATCATGTTGAGCTGTTCATATCTTTGTTGGCTCCATTCAGTTTCTGAGAGTTTTAATTGGGACAATATCCTTAATGAAGGAATTTCTACCTCAATGGGTAATACCGCTTCCATCCCATAAACTAAGGAAAATGGAGTTGCCCCGGTTGATGTTCGAATTGAAGTTCGGTATGCCATCAAAGCATACGGCAATCTTTCGTGCCAGTCACGATAATTCTCAGCTATCTTGGACAATATCTTCTTGATATTCTTGTTTGCTGCTTCCACTGCTCCATTCATTTGTGGGCGATATGGAGATGAATTCAAGTGTCGAATGTGGAAGCGTTCAAGCAAATCATTTACGATTTTGTTGTTCAAATTTGAACCATTATCAGTAATGATTGCTTCTGGAACTCCGTACCTAGCAATGATGTCCCGTTTGATGAATCTTGCTACATTCTTGGCGGTGACATTTGTATATGAATTTGCTTCAATCCACTTGGTGAAGTAATCAATTGTCACCAAGATAAAGCGATGTCCATTTGAAGCCTTGGGGTTAATTGGGCCAATCATGTCAATTCCCCACATTGAAAATGGCCATGATTCTGACATTTGATGCAGCTCATTCGGCGGTGCATTAATTCTGTCTCCATAGACTTGACATTGGCGACAACACCTCACATGCTGAATGCAATCTGTTTCCATCGTCATCCAGTAATTTCCCAATCTCATAATTTTGCATGCTAAGAGATGGCCATTCATATGCGGACCACATTCGCCTTCATGGATTTCTCTCATGATTTGTTTAGCTTCTTTGCTATCAACACATCCTAATAGGATCGAATCAAATGATTTTTTATAAAGAACCTGTCCGTTGAGAAAGAACTTGTTGGCTATCTTTCTGATAAATTTTCTGTCGCCTGACTGGCTTCATTCAGGAAATTCTCCTTCTTGTAAGTACTTCTTGATATCATGGAACAATGGTTCATTGTCAAATTCTGCTTGAACTACCATGCAGTATGCTGGTTGTTCGAGAATATTGATTCTCAATGGTTTTATATCCATGCCATCTTCAGCTTAGAGTAAGGATGATAAGGTTGCAAGAGCATCTGCAAAATGATTATGAGCTCATGGAAGATAATCAAATGTTATTTCTTCGAATTCCTCCATCATTCTTTCTAGGTATTTGTGATAAGGAATCAGCTTTGCATCCCGAGTTTGCCATTCTCCAGTTGTTTGCAATATAATGAGCATGGAATCCCCATATACTTGCAGCCTTTTTACTTTCATTGAAAGGGCTAACTGTAAGCCGAGAATGCACGCCTCATATTCAGCGATGTTATTGGTGCATGGGAATACCAGTTTTGCAGATACTGGATAATGTTGGCCTTCTGGGGAGATCAGTACTGCCCCAGTTCCTGATCCAGATAGGTTGGTTGCGCCATCAAAATACATGGTCCATTTGTCATCGACCAATGTCAATATGTGGTCATCAAGTCGTTCTTCAGAATTGGCGATATTCTACGAATTTTCTGCTAGCATGTCTGCTATTGCTCGTCCCTTGACTGACTTTTGGGATGAACTTCTGATGTCAAACTCAGACAACAAGACTTGCCATTTGGCTAATTTCCCAACCAAGGAGGATTTCTCAAGAAGATACTTGATCGGATCATTCTCAGTCACTAGCAAGATTTGGTGATGAAGGGTGTACTGCCTTAATCTGTGTAACACCCAAATTAATACAACGCATGTCTTCTCAACTGCTGGGTAATTCACTTATGATGTTGTGAATTTCTTACTCAAGTAATAAACGGCTTGTTCTTTACCGTCATTCGGTCTTCTTTGTACCAGCACTGCTCCTAATGATTCATGGTGAATCGTCAAATATAGGATCAGCGGGACTCTAGGAATTGGTGGTACCAATACTGGCGGGCATACCGGATATTCTTTGATTTTGTCAAAGGCTTGTTGACATTCTTTGTCCCACTTTACTTTGGCATTTTTCTTCAACAGTTTGAAGAATGATTTAGCAGTCTCAGAAAGCTGATAGATGAAGCGGACAACGTAGTTTAATCGGCCCAACAAGCTTCTCACTTCTTTTACCGTAGAAGGAATCTTCAAATCATGTATTGCTTTGATCTTGGAAGGATCAATTTTGATTCCCCTATTGCTGACCACAAATCCTAGCAATTTGCCAGATTTTGCCCCAAATACACACTTATTGGGGTTCAATCGCAACTTGTACTTTCTAAGTCTTTTGAACAATTTGCGAAGCACCTCAACATGGTCTTCTCCTTGTTTGGATTTTGCGATCATATCGTCCACGTATACCTTAATTTCTTTGTGCATTATATCATGGAACAGACTTACCATCGCCCTTTGATATGTGGCACCAGCATTTTTCAGACCGAAAGGCATCACCTTATAACAAAATGTGCCCCACAGTGTTATGAAGGACATTTTCGCCTTATCCTCTTTCTTCATGAGGATTTGATTATATCCTGAGAAACCATCCATGAATGAGAATGTTTCGAATCCAGCCGTGCTATCCACCAATACATCAATATATGGAAGCGGAAAATCATCCTTTGGGCTTGCTTTATTTAAGTCGCGATAATCAACACATACTCGCACCCGACCATCTTTCTTCATTACGGGTACTATGTTGGCAACCCATTCTGGATATGGCACTACTTCGATGAAACCGACTTTGAGTAATTTCATCACTTCTTCTTTATTTTCTTTGCCAATTCTGGCTTCGTTCGCCTCAATTTTTGCTTCTTAGGTGAAACACTTGGATCAATTGGCAAAGCGTGTTCAACTACACTTGGATCAAAGCCTAGCATGTCAGCATAGGACCATGCGAATATATCTTGATATTCCTTGAGCAAGTCTGTTATTCTTCTGATTCTGCTGAAGGAAGACTTTCTCCAATCTTAACTTCTTTGGGGTTCTCTTTATCACCCAGATTAACAGTAATCGTTTTCTCTAACGTGAGTGGCTTTGATTCTTCATGACAGATCCATTCTTTTCTGATCCATTCCTCATCTTCATTATCCCCCTCAATATCATAAGTGATCTCTTTGGAGAGATTTGAGTCACCTATGAACCTATTATGGGTGCGTGAATGCTCATGCCTGACATGCAACAAACATGGTTAGTAATTGCATATGAAATGAATTGATGCATGAGGTTTAACGAAAAACCCTTTTGGAAAATTATTTTGAAATTTTTTTTGAAGAGATCAAGAGAATAGAGCTAATCCTTGTATCCTTGGACATCCTTGCTCTTAAAACCATTTTCGCAATGAGGAGTCATACGGAAACCCAAAGCCTCAAGCCTCACGTGTGAGAGCGATATTCATCATTGGTTTGGTTTTGTTTCCATATGTCCTTAACAAAACATTGAACACTTTTATTGAACTTGAAAAATGCAATTACATTTATATTGAAAGAAACGTAAATTGCAAATGAATTGAAACAACATCAACATGAAATAGACAAATTGTAAAAGCAACAAATAGGAAAGGGTTCAAGAGAATCTTCCTACTCCAGTGCGTAGGTATCTTCGTCTTCAGTTATAACGATGTTGATAATGTTCTCTTCAAATAAGCCCAGCAGGATAGACTCTGCTTCTGCATGTAAATTTTCTTCTCAAAGCAGTTTGGGAGGCCCGGGAAAGTTTTCTCTGATATGAATATGATAATAAGGTAACTCTTTAGCCTTACCCTTCCATGTTGATGGGTTAATGGTTCGATCAGCTCGGCTTCCACGGCCTTCATGATTCTTTTGACCTTGGCCTCAGCCTCCATGGTGATTATTAGTGACTTCATACCCCACTCCATACCTTTTCTTTGTGCCAAATGGGACAATGGGTTCTTTAATTCCTTGCGCTTTTGTTCCAAGCCCATCATTATGGTTAAATCCATATTGGCACGGTACTTTTTCAGACATAATAGACGATGCCGAAAATTCCGAAGACTTCATGACACTGCCAGCGGGAATTTGTATCATGGAAATCATCTCGAAAGAATGATAACTAGGCTCTTCTTTTATCTCTGGCTCAACATAAGGTATGACACTTTCCTTGTAAGTGGTAAAGTCCGTCTCCTCGTGCATGGTAATCATTTTACCATTAATAACAAATCGAACTTTTTGATGAAGACTAGAAGGAATGGCGCCGGCCATATGAACCAAGGTCTCCCCAGCAGTAAGTTGAAAGTCCTTGGAATGTCTACCACTTGAAAATCAATCAGAAAAGGCACAGGGCCTATGTTTACTTCCAGCTCGATATCATCGATAACATCCTTCTTCATCCCATCGAATGAACGTACAGTCACCTTTGAAGGTTTGATAAGTTGTTCACTAATCCCCAAGCGATGCAATGTGCTTAGTGGACACAAATTAAGTGCGGAATCATTATCGATCAGCATCCGTGACACTTCCTTGCCCCGGCATTTGACGGCAATATACAAGGCTTTATTATGGGAACGTTCATCAATTGGGAAATCTTCATCAGAGAAGGCAATCTGATCCTTTAGAAGAATGGCACCAACAAAGTCTTCCAGTTGTACCTCATTAATCGTCTTTGGAATGTGCACCTCATTAAGAAGCTTCATAAGCACCATTTTGTGGCTTTCTGAAGTCTTGAAAAGATCCAGTAAGGAAATCTGTACCGGCATCTTCCTCAATTATTCAATTACTTCGTATTCACTTGTCCTTATGACTGACAGCAACTGCTTGACATCCTCTTCAGTTACTCCCTTATTTTCGTGCTCGCCTTCTTTTGGGATATAACATCTTCCCGATTTGGTTATTGCATCAACTTCTTTAGGTGTGTAATCCCATGGTACACACTTGGTATCAAATTTCTCCTTTGGAGGCAAAGTAATAATCACAGGCTGCACCTCTTTCTCTTCGATTTTTAGATGACCAATTGGGAGCTCAATGGTAATTGGTTCAACATGATGCTTCTTTTCGTCAAGCCTATCTACTTCATCAAGATTAATCAATAGTGGTGTAATCATGGACACCATGCTTTTGTTAGCTTCAATAGTATCCATTCCACCCCAACCATCAGGCACGATATTTTCCTCTTTGGATACCCATGAGGGTGGTGTATATTTGACATGGTAGTTATACCAGCCACTGTCTTGTCCCAGATAATCCACAATTTCACCTCGTTTTCGTGCTTTGCGAATAAATCGCCTGTCTCCTTGGCAAGCCTTTTTCTTCATTTTCTCGTCTTGATCTTCTTTTCCTCAAGACTTAATTTGTTGATTGGGATTTCATCCATGCCTCCCCATCCGTCGAGCATAATAGTTTCGTTTTTAAAAGCCCAGGGTGGAGGTGTTTACTTAACACAGAAGTTATATTTTCCACTGTCTTGACCAAGGAGGTCTACAGTGTCACCTTGCTCAAGTGATGTTTGGGTAAATCGCGTTTCACCCTACCGAATCCTTTCTTTTTGCTCTTCAAACTGATCCTCCTCATCATCGGATGGAATCTCATTTTGTTTGCTGAGCTCATCGTCCATACCGCCCCAACCATCGGGCACAATCACTTCATTTTTAAAAGCCCATGGTGGTGGAGTATACTTTACTTGGAAGTTGTATTTGCCATAATCTTTTCCCAAGTTGTCTATGGCTTCCCCTTTTAAGAATGCTTCGCGGAGAAAGCGAGCATCTCCTTGTCGGGTTGTCTTTAATTTGGCCTCATATTCATCTTCTTCATCAGGCCTTATTATTTCTCCCTCTGTAAGGACCATATTTACCACATTGAGCTCAGGAAGAGGGTTCTGATGCACATTTGGCTCTGGTTCTTGAAAGCTTAGTATCTTCTTGTCTATGAGTTGCTGGACTTTGTATTTCAAGACTCTACAATTGTTCACATCGTGTCCTCTTTCTCCCATATGGTATGTGCAAGTCTTCGACTCATCGTACCAGGGGAACCTTGTAAGATTATCTCTTGGCACTTCTTTAGCCACCAAATGCCTTTCTAATAGCATCGGTAGTAATTTCGACAAGGGCCGTGGCAATGGGGTGAATTGCTTTACGGGTTTTTTCTTTGGCTCAAATGGTTTTGGATTTCTCAAAGGGACGTTGGACTGCTTTGGGAATGAAGCTTGATTAACGTTAGGGCTAGATACTATAGCCACGTCACGTATAGGTTCTTTATCCTTTCTTCCAGGATAAGGTCTCCGTGATGTCGCTTCTTGAGACTTCTTCTCCTTTAATGACCATTCTATCCTTTCACCAACCTTCACCAGCATGGTAAATGTTTGGCAGCCCGATATATGCAACTTGTCGTAATACTCAGTTGTTAACGACTTCAAGAAGAGTTCAATAAGCTCGTCCTCACCTATAGCCGATTTGACTTATGAGGCTAGAACTTTCCATCTTTGAGCGTAGGCTCTGAATCCTTCGTTTCTTCGTTTTTCGGTTCTGACTAAATCCTCCCGGGTTGGAAGTACTTCGACATTGAATTTGTATTGGCAAAGGAATTCTCCTGCCAAATAGTCCCATTCGGTAAAATCTTCTATATCAAGAGCGGTATACCATGCCAAGGCTGCTCCCTTCAAGCTATCTTGAAATGTACTGATAAGAAGTGGCATATTGTCTGAATATCTCGCCATTTTGCGGAGATAATATTTCAAATGGCTTTTAGGACAGCCGGTTCCATCATACTTGCTCAAGAACTCTGGTTCTTTGTAGTTTTCTGGAACAACCACCTTCGCATATGGCGAGAACTTGTCGAATCTCTGAAGCTCATAGCTCTGACTTGCTAGGCATTCTTCAATTTTAGCCAATCGTTTGGCCTCCTCTTCATCTTTGGATGTCTTTTTAACCCGAATGTCTTCTTCCAAATCCACTATTTCAGGTGCAGATTTTGGAGGATTCTCCTGAATTGGATCTTTACTTCTCATGGTCTCTTCAACAGGTACCTCAACGGTATTTGTAGCTCCTGGATTTGAAACTGTAGGATAAGATCCCTTCGCAGCTATAATGAAGGTCTTCATTTCTGCCATCATGGCAGCCATTTGTGTCAACTGGTTTTCTACTTCAGCTAGCCGAGTGCAAGTCTCTTCCTCAGCCATTTTTATTTGCAAGCGAGTTCGAGGTCTTCTACCTTCCGTTGCTAAACAACCTGTTTTCATGAAAATCATCGAGGTATTAGAATTGATGAAATGAATATGAAGACCTATATTCTTTCAATTGTATGTTTTCTTGTGATTAACAAGGATAAGAACTTTTACACAAGCCTTAGCCTTGTATAAAACTTCTCATTAATGTTTTTCTCAATGAACCATACAATTCAAAGAATTGTAATCCATGGTGATTGTTTCTTTTATGCGAAATGTGCTTTAAAACATTCATCAAACAATCATGCATCAAGTAATTGTTTTAATTTTGAAGATTCATATTACGATGCTTTACATCAAAATGGGGGAACACTAGCTTAAACAAGTCTAGGCCTCTTGCTAGCTAAGGTAGCTTCAGCCTCTTCATATTCCTTGACTCGTGTCTCCCATTCTTCCACGTCAATCGTAACCTCTTTGGGAACGTATGGCTCGACACCTGGCGTGCTCGGCACGATGTACTCCGGAATGTACGGCTCATGAAGATGGGTAATAATACTCAAAGGTACATATGGTTCGACATCAATCGGTCTTTTAGCCTTCAACCATTCTATGTACTCTTTGGATGCCAAGAAGAGCTTCATTTCTCCTTGTAAATCTTCAGGCCATTGCACTATTTGCTTGGTTGATTTCTTCAAGGAATACATGATCTTCTGAACCTTTATTTGTAACTCCTTATTTTCTTTCTCCGATTGGGATTTTTGCGGTATATCAAATGTGAATTCCTCGGGATGCCAAGTAGGTGGAACTTGTTGAATCATTCCAAATTGTCGTACCACTCTTAGTGGGCAATAAGCGGCTCCACCATTCAATCCAAGCAATGGCACCAAGTTGCCTTCTTGACAAGTGATTTGAGCTGTCACTATCTTTGGCCATTGAATTCTCCATTAGAATTGGTCGGGAGTCAATGCCCTACTGAAGTTTGCCCACTCATGAAAAGAGTATTTTGGCAATTTGTCTTGGAGCTTCAAATACCTCTCAATAGGGTTGGCAGATAAGTCGATCTCTCTAATGCGCATATGACGTTCCCAAGGTCGGATATGAGAAATGAACCATACAGAAAGTAACTCGGCTGAGGCTTGAAGTACACCTTTTTGGTGACGTTGGTATTTGTTCAAAGAAATGATGGTTTCCGCTAAAAGCATGTTGGAGAAATCCCACTTTAGGCAAGCTTGCCTAGCAATCACCGCAACAAGAGGATTCAATCCGGTCCTTGATGTAGGGAATAAGACGAACCCGAAGAAAGCAAGGATGAAGACTCTCGTGGAAGTATTCCCAGTTTCCTTTGGCAATTTGGAGTAATTAGCCACCAAGTAGGATAAAGGAAACTTCCCGGTGTTCGACTTGATCAACTTTTCCACTTGAGGAGTCTTCAAGTTCAAAAATTCAGCTATGACACTCGTGGGTTTCAATCCAATTGGGGGCTCAACGATTCTTGATTCGAAATCAATCCCAATGGTCGCCTTATACTCTTCTAATGTAGGTACCATCTCATGCTCGCCTAATTGGAATGTAGCGGTGGTAACTTCCCAAAAATGAGATAACGCTTGAATCAAGCTCACTTGGTACTCTAGATTGATGAGTTTGAACAAATATCACAATCTTTCCCTCACGTAGACTTTGTTGTCGTTAGTCATGTTCATCCACCAGGCCAAAAGCTCTTTCCTTGGAACCGTGATGACTTGTATGTCTAGTTTCCCCATTTCGATCTAATCATGCAAAAAGTTCATTATTAGTCACCATGGATTAATTTTAAATGCCCCCATTTTAATTATATGTCTTTTTATGGATAAAATGGAGGTAAAGCACATTTGCATTCTTATGACGTAATACAAATGCCACTTCTAATCCATTTATGCCTTAAAAGAGCATATACTTGAAAATGTGAATGAAATCAATGTTTAAAGCAAATGCCTTTTGACATGCTCTATTTTGACCATAAAGTACTACCCTATGGTTTACAACTTCGGATACATCGAAAATGGACTTTTGGCAAATGGAATTGTACATGTCACATCCTGAGCATCCAATCTATTTGAATTACATTGAAAATCACCATGGACCTATACATTCCATCTAAAAATGAAAAATATGACCAAATGGAGCATGTCACCCTATTCATTCATTCTAGTGTGAAAAGGCTTTTTTTTTACCAAACATTGATTGTCATTTGGGCATTTTTTAACAAAATGATGTCAATTAACTTGCATAATTGAAAAGATGAAAGAAGTGGAACGACACTTACTTACCGACACATTTTTGCTTGGTTTTGGGTATACCAACCACAAAGACAAGCATATGCAACAAGTGAGGTTTTGACACCTAAAAGGGTGGGGATATACTAAAGGCTCAAGGTCACCACCTTAATGGACAAGAGATTCCATTCCAATAGGCGATCAGCCTAAAGTAATGGAATATTATTCCATGTTGGTGATCGGTATTGTATTTAAACGATCCCATGAGCAATCGGCTCATAGTTTCGCCTAAACACATACCTCCTAAGGGTGATCCTAAATGTAGCCGGGGTTGGGCCACGGGTGGTGTGTGCGAAAAGTATAGTGCTAAAGCAATTTAAAGGCAAGCACAACAATTTATAACCAAACAGCGCTTCTAAAATTTGGTCAAAATCACATTCAATCCCAACACCATCCTGCAAAACAAAGGTAAGCATAGACTACACCCCTTATACCTCCCACCTGCATCACCATTTAACACACCATTAATGGGACGTACCTGGGATCCTTGCGAGCACAAATACATGCATATCGTTCTATCTAGGCCTAAGTCCACTTAGAAATTTAAGATTCCCTAGCGGAGTCGCCAAGCCTGTCGTGCCACGCTCTCGCGTGCTTTAGGATGGAGGTATTTTTCTATACGAGCCTCTCCCTGCCATACCTCACGTGACAGCGGGGTTTGTTTGATCTAAATTCAAACTTGGAGTCGCCACTAGTCATTTACGGTAGGTCGATTAGAAACCTAATTGTGGTACGGGAGAAGTACCGCAATCCTACGAACCAAAGATTCTGGATAAGGGACTTGGTTACGTTAACGATCCCAAATTGAGACCATTAACGCCCTTTCGGTACCTAAGAACGATATGGCATGTCTAGCGTATCACACGGATCCCTAAGGTCATTTCACTAATCTAATCATGGACAAACAATTAAGCATCCAAGAATCAAATGCACATCCAATGGCAAATCAATCACAGCAACCCTAATTTGGTCACTAGAAATGAAAATCTACTCAAACCCTAACAAAGCTTTAATAGCTTGTTCATTTCATTTTTTAGGGGTTTTAGCCCTAAATTTGGAATTTTCCAAATTATGCCACTTAGGCATTTTGGAAAATCCAAATTTCACTTTTTATGACTGGCCACAATGATTTCTAATCATTCTGTGGATTTTCAAAATTTTTAATTTTTGATTTTTTTTTTCGGAAAATTTTCTTTAAAAAGAAAAATGATTTTTTTTATGATTTTCTGGAAATTTGGATAAATTTTCCAATTTTTTCAAATTTTTATTGATTTTCCAGAATTTTCAAATTTTTTATTTGTATTTTCTGAATTTTCGAAATTTTTATGAATTTTCCGAGAATTTTTATATTTTTCTGAATTTTCTGTAATTTTTCGAATTTTCTGCAAAATTTTCTAATTTTTTTATTATTTTTGTGATTTTTGTGATTTTTTATTTTTATTTTTTTTTTAATTTTCCTGCCGAGGGGAATGAACCGGACCGGACCGGTTCAGACCGGTTCGGCCGAAATCGAACCGGCCGTCGCCGGTTACCCTCTCCGGCGGGCACGGCATGCAAAAACGGTGCCGTTTTGCCCATTTTCATTGGGGCATTTTTACAAACATTTGGTGTGCACAATTTCTAGTTTAGAGTTCTCGAGACCGCCGGTTTGAACCTTTCACCGGCGACCTTCCGGCGACATTTTGGTCATTCTGATTATACCATTAGCAATCCCATATGTTCTATTTTCCATCTAGCCTATTCCGGTCGCCGTCGGACCTTCGCCGGCCGACGAAAAATGGATCCGAATATCCTAACTTGTAAACTGTGCACTCGAAATTTTCTAGAACACAAACATTAATCCCAATTGCCCTAGCCGTCTATCACGAACCTAATGACTAGAAAATCAACAAACAAAGTTTAAGAAAGCCTACTTGAATGGCCTAAAGTCACGGTGATGCTCCAGCAAGGCTTCGGGTTTTCCGGCGAAGTTCAACAACCATGGCCGACTCGGTTTGAATGCATTTCACATCAACCAGAACACAAATAAGCATATGAAAGGATGAAGTCAGAACATGTTTTGAGTATCAAACGTCGCAAAATACCTAAGAAATGCACAAGTTTGAACCAAAACACATTCTGGAAATTCTGGGAATCCGTGACCACGAAGGAGATTTACCTGCTTCGTTCGACAACCAAATGGATTTATTGAAGTGATCTCTAGCCCAGAGAACGTTCTTTGACACTTTCTCTACCTCCCGGTGTGCTTGGATTCGCCGGAACAGGTCGGAGTCGTCCGAACGACACCTGGTTTCAGACGTTCCCAATCAGGTTTTCCGGCTCGGCACGGCGAGGGGAGGTCACGGCCAACTCGTGATTCGCCAGCGCTCCGCCATCTAGGGCAGCGCCGATCACTCACGGGGGGACCTCCGACCCTCTCTCTCTAGCTTTCTTCACGTTTCGCTCTCTTTCTCTCTCTTCTCTCTCTCGGGAATTTTCGCGTACAGGTTTCTCTTCAATGTTCTTTAGTTTTTTCTGTTTTTTGATCCTTGATTTCCCGCTCGAAATTCGGTTGGAGCCGAATTCTAAACGGTTTTCGTTGTTGATCGATGCCAGCTGGATATTATCCAGCTGGAAAACTTGATTAAAACGTGCTCAAAAATTCGAACGTGATCAATGAAGTCACGACTTTGAGTGATTTTTTTTATGGGTTTTCTCATGGGTTAAGTGGCCGGGTGAAGAAGACGACCCGGAAACTCCGGTTTTGCTCAATTTCGCGAATTAAACCCAATTTCCACCAAATTTTCGAAATTCAACATCAAAATTGAATTTCCCAGCATATTCCGAACCCAAACATATAATTTTCCCCAATTTTTATCATAATTGTGCCCGAGATTTTCTCACTTTTATATTCGGGTTAATAGGGTTCTGCTCAATTCAAGGTCTTAATGACCTGATTAGGAAAAATTGATGCTAAAATTGCATTACCCACTCCTGATTAACCCTAAAAAGGATAATCTCACAATTCGGCAGTTTCATTTTGGGCACGATTCCCAATTTAGGTTTAAAATTCTTAATTTTCAATCAATTTTTGGGGATTTTTGATTTTTACATCAAATTGTACAATTGGACTGACCATTATGCAATTAAAGGTCCCAGAATCAATTGTTGTGAAGACACTATGACCTAAAAATGTCTAGAAAAAATTTACTTTCATTTTTGGTTCAATTCGGGTTTAATTTGGCCCAATTTTAGGAAAAACATGTACCCGCTTGAGATTTTCTAAAACTGATAGTGTATTTACGAAATTGGATTTAAAATAAGATTAGTGACTATTTTTATGGAATTTTCTGATTCCATTTACTATTTTTCTTGATTTTCTTGCTTATTTTGACAAAAAGAAATTTAGGAAAAATGCAGAAAAAAGCTAAAAAATTATTTTTTTGGTTTAGACATAGGTTTCTAGGCTTGGCCAAGATCCCTAGATCTAATTTTGAAATTTTTGAAAATATGACAAAAATGAGCTAAAAATTAGGTGTCAACAACGAGTAACCAAATGAACTAATTTACTTGTAATATTCTTTAATTAGAAGATATTAGCGCTTGGGATTGATTAGAACCAAGGTTGAGTGCCAGAACATCATTCTAAGGAGAGAGATTCCGATTCCAAGGAAGTTTGGTTCCTTTAGGGTCTAGTGGTTGATCTCCTGGTTTCTAAGCTTCCAAATCATATAAATTTCATGTAATCGTCTTCATCTAAAAGCTGTAAAAGCTTGCAAAAGGTTAGAACCAAGGTTGAGAGATGTAACATCATTCCAAGTGGGCCCGTTTTCTTTCCGAGAAAGTTTGGTTCTGTTTGGATTTAATGCTTGATCTCGTGGTTGCCGAGTAGCGAAATGAACTAATTTACTTGTAATTTTCTTTATTTGGAAGCTATTAGTGCTTGGGAATGATTAGAACCAAGGTTGAGTGCCAGAACATCATTCCAAGGAGAGACCTTCCCATTCCGAGGAGGTTTGATTCCTTTTGGCTCTAATGCTTGATCTCCTGGTCTTTGAGCTTCCAACTCATCTAATTTTCTTGTAATCGTCTTCATTTAGAAGTTATTAGCGCTTGCGAAAGGTTAGAACCAAGGTTGAGCGATGTGACATCATTCTTAGTAGGCACCTTTTCATTCCTAGGAAGGTTGGTTCCGTTTGGGTCTAATGCTTGATCTCGTGGTTGCTGAGTAACCAAATGAACTAATTTACTTGTAATCTTCTTTATTTGGAAGATATTAGCGCTTGGGATTGATTCGAACCAAGGTTGAGTGCCAGAACATCATTCTAAGGAGAGAGCTTCCTATTCCAATGAAGTTTGGTTCCTTTATGGTCTAATGCTTGATCTACTGGTTTCTAAGCTTCCAAATCATCTAATTTTCATGTAATCGTCTTCATCTAGAAGCTGTAAACGCTTGTAAAAGGTTAGAGCCTAGGTTGAGAGATGTAACATTATTCTAAGTGGGCACCTTTTCTTTCCGAGAAAGTTTGGTTCCGTTTGGGTCTAATGCTTGATCTCGTGGTTGCCGAGTAGCGAAATGAACTAATTTACTTGTAATCTTCTTTATTTGGAAGCTATTCGTGCATGGGAAAGATTGGAACCAAGGTTGAATGTAACAACATCATTCTAAGGAGAGACCTTTCCATTACGAGAAAGTTTGATTCCTTTTGGCTCTAATGCTTGATCTCCTAGTCTCTAAGCTTGCAAATGATCTAATTTTCTTGTAATCATCTTCATTTCGAAGATATTAGCGCTTGCGAAAGGTTAGAAGCAAGGTTGAGCGACGTGACATCATTTTTAGTAGACACCTTTTCATTCCTAGGACGTTTGGTTCCGTTTGTGTCTAATGCTTGATCTCGTGGTTGCCGAGTAAGCAAATGAACTAATTTACTTGTAATTTTCTTTATTTGGTAGCTATTAGTGCTTGGGAACGATTAGAATCAAGGTTGGGAGCAATAACATCATTCTAAGACGAGAACTTCCCAATGCAGGGAAGTTTGGTTCCTTTTGGATCAAATGCTTGATCTCCTAGTTTCTGAGCGGCCAAATCATCTAATTTACTTGTAATCGTCTTCATTTAGAAGCTATTAGCGCTTGCGAAAGATTAGAAACAAGGTTGAGCGACGTGACATCATTCTTAGTAGGCACATTTTCATTCCTAGGAAGGTTTGTTCCGTTCGGGTCCAATGCTTGATCGCATGGTTGCTGAGTAACCAAATGAACTAATTTACTTGTAATCTTCGTTATTTAGAAGATATTAGCGCTTGGGATTGATTAGAACCAAGGTTGAGTGCCAGAACATCATTCTATGATAGACCTTCCCATTCCAAGGAAGTTTGGTTCCTTTTGGGTCTAATACTTGATTTCCTGATTTCGGAGCTTCCAAATCATATAATTTTCATGTAATCGTCTTCATCTAGAAGCTGTAAACGCTTGCAAAAGGTTAGAGCCAAGGTTGAGCGATGTAACATCATTCTAAGTGGGCCCCTTTTCTTTCCGAGAAAGTTTGGTTCCGTTTGGGTCTAAAGCTTGATCTCATGGTTCCCGAGTAGCGAAATGAACTAATTTACTTGTAATCTTCTTTATTTGGAAGCTATTCGTGCATGGGAAAGATTGGAACCAAGGTTGAATATAACAACATCATTCTAAGGAGAGACCTTTACATTACGAGAAAGTTTGATTCCTTTTGGCTCTAATGCTTGATCTCCTAGTCTCTAAGCTTGCAAATCATCTAATTTTCTTGTAATCGTCTTCATTTCGAAGCTATTAGCGCTTGCGAAAGGTTAGAAGTAAGGTTGAGCGACGTGACATCATTTTTAGTAGACACCTTTTCATTCCTAGGACGTTTGGTTTCGTTTGTGTCTAATGCTTGATCTCGTGGTTGCCAAGTAAGCAAATGAACTAATTTACTTGTAATTTTCTTTATTTGGTAGCTATTAGTGCTTGGGAACGATTAGAATCAAGGTTGGGAGCAATAACATCATTCTAAGACGAGAACTTCCCAATGCAGGGAAGCTTGGTTCCTTTTGGATCAAATGCTTGATCTCCTAGTTTCTGAGCGGCCAAATCATCTAATTTACTTGTAATCGTCTGCATTTAGAAGCTATTAGCGCTTGCGAAAGATTAGAAACAAGGTTGAGCGACGTGACATCATTCTTAGTAGGCGCATTTTCATTCCTAGGAAGGTTTGTTCCGTTCTGGTCCAATGCTTGATCGCATGGTTGCCCAGTAACCAAATGAACTAATTTACTTGTAATCTTCGTTATTTAGAAGATATTAGCGCTTAGGATTGATTAGAACCAAGGTTGAGTGCCAGAACATCATTCTATGAGACACCTTCCCATTCCAAGGAAGTTTGGTTCCTTTTGGGTCTAATACTTGATCTCCTGATTTCGGAGCTTCCAAATCATATAATTTTCATGTAATCGTCTTCATCTAGAAGCTGTAAACGCTTGCAAAAGGTTAGAGCCAAGGTTGAGCGATGTAACATCATTCTAAGTGGGCCCCTTTTCTTTCCGAGAAAGTTTGTTTCCGTTTGGTCTAATGCTTGATCTCGTGGTTGCCGAGTAGCGAAATGAACTAACTTACTTGTAATTTTCTTTATTTGAAAGCTATTAATGCTTGGAAAAGATTAGAACCAAGGTTGAGTGCCAGAACATCATTCCAAGGAGAGACCTTCCCATTCCGAGAAAGTTTGATTCCTTTTGGCACTAATGCTTGATCTCTTGGTCTCTAAGCTTCCAACTCATCTAAATTTCTTGTAACCATCTTCATTTAGAAGTTATTAGCACTTGCGAAAGGTTAGAACCAAGGTTGAGTGACGTGACATCATTCTTAGTAGGCACATTTTCATTCCTAGGAAGGTTGTTTCGTTTGGGTATAATACTTGATTTCATAGTTGCCGAGTAACCAAATGAACTAATTTACTTGTAATATTCTTTATTTGGAAGCTATTCGTGCATGGGAATGATTGGAACGAAGGTTGAATGCCACAACATCATTCTAAGGAGAGACCTTTCCATTCCGAGGAAGTTTGATTCCTTTTTGCTCTAAAGCTTGATCTCCTAGTCTCTCAGCTTTCAAATCATCTAATTTTCTTATAATCATCTTCATTTTGAAACTATTAGCACGTGCGAAAGGTTAGAAGCAAGGTTGAGCGACGTGACATCATTTTTAGTAGGCACATTTTCATTCCTAGGACATTTGGTTCCGTTTGGGTCTAATGCTTGATCTCGTGGTTGCCGAGTAACCAATGAACTAATTTACTTGTAATTTTCTTAATTTGGAAGCTATTATTGCTTGGGAATGATTAGAACCAAGGTTGGGAGCCATAACATCATTCTAAGACGAGAACTTCCCAATGTAGGGAAGTTTGGTTCCTTTTGGATCTAATGCTTGATCTCTAGGTTTCTGAGCAGTCAAATCATCTAATTTACTTGTAATCGTCTTCATTTAGAAGCTATTAGCGCTTGCGATAGGTTAGAACCAAGGTTGAGCGACGTGACATCATTCTTAGTAAGCACCTTTTCATTCCTACGAAGGTTGGTTCCGTTTGGGTCTAATGCTTGATCTCGTGGTTGCTGAGTAACCAAATGTACTAATTTACTTGTAATCTTCTTTATTTAGAAGATATTAGCGCTTGGGATTGATTAGAACCAAGGTTGAGTGCCAAAACATCATTCTAAGGAGAGAGATTCCGATTGCAAGGAAGTTTAGTTCCTTTAGGGTCTAGTGCTTGATCTCCTGGTTTCTGAGCTTCCAAATCATATAATTTTCATGTAATCGTCTTCATCCAGAAGCTGTAAACGCTTGCAAAAGGTTAGAGCCAAGGTTGAGAGATGTAACATCATTCCAAGTGGGCCCCTTTTCTTTCCGAGAAAGTTTGGTTCCGTTTAGGTCTAATGCTTGATCTTGTGGTTGCCGAGTAGCGAAATGAACTAATTTACTTGTAATTTTTTTTTATTTGGAAGCTATTAGTGCTTGGGAACGATTAGAACTAAGGTTGAGTGCCAGAACATCATTCCAAGGAGAGAACTTCCCATTCCGAGGAAGTTTGATTCCTTTTGGCTCTAATGCTTGATCTCCTGGTCTCTGAGCTTCCAACTCGTCTAATTTTCTTGTAATCGTCTTCATTTAGAAGTTATTAGCGCTTGCGAAAGGTTAGAACCAAGGTTGAGCGACGTGACATCATTCTTAGTAGGCACCTTTTCATTCCTAGGAAGGTTGGTTCCGTTTGGGTCTAATGCTTGATCTCGTGGTTTCTGAGTAACCAAATGACCTAATTTACTTGTAATCTTCTTTATTTGGATGATATTAGTGCTTGGGAATGATTAGAACCAAGGTTGAGTGCCAGAACATCATTCCAAGGAGAGACCTTCTCATTCCGAGGAAGTTTGATTCCTTTTAGCTCTAATACTTGATCTCGTAGTGTCTAAGCTTCCAACTCATCTAATTTTCTTGTAATCGTCTTCATCTAAAAGCTGTAAATGCTTGCAATAGGTTAGAGCCAAGGTTGAGAGATGTAACATCATTCCAAGTGGGCCCCTTTTCTTTCCGAGAAAGTTTGGTTCCGTTTAGGTCTAATGCTTGATTTCGTGGTTGCCGAGTAGCGAAATGAACTAATTTACTTGTAATTTTTTTTTATTTGGAAGCTATTAGTGCTTGGGAACGATTAGAACTAAGGTTGAGTGCCAGAACATCATTCCAAGGAGAGACCTTTCCAATCCGAGGAAGTTTGATTCCTTTTGGCTCTAATGCTTCATCTCCCAGTCTCTCAGATTTCAAATCATCTAATTTTCTTGTAATCGTCTTCATTTCGAAGCTATTAGCGTTTGCGAAAGGTTAGAAGCAAGGTTGAGCTACGTGACATCATTTTTACTAGGCACCTTTTCATTCCTAGGACGTTTGGTTCAGTTTGGGTCTAATGCTTGATCTCGTGGTTGCTGAGTAACCAAATGAACTAATTTACTTGTAATCTTCTTTATTTGGAAGATATTAGCGCTTGGGATTGATTCGAAGCAAGGTTGAGTTCCAGAACATCATTCTAAGGAGAGAGCTTCCTATTCCAAGGAAGTTTGGTTCATTTTGGGTCTAATACTTGATCTCCTGATTTCGGAGCTTCCAAATCATATAATTTTCATGTAATCGTCTTCATCTAGAAGCTGTAAACGCTTGCAAAAGGTTAGAGCCAAGGTTGAGAGATGTAACATCATTCCAAGTGGGCCCCTTTTCTTTCCGAGAAAGTTTGGTTCCGTTTAGGTCTAATGCTTGATCTCGTGGTTGCCGAGTAGCGAAATGAACTAATTTACTTGTAATTTTTTTTTATTTGGAAGCTATTAGTGCTTGGGAACGATTAGAACTAAGGTTGAGTGCCAGAACATCATTCCAAGGAGAGAACTTCCCATTCCGAGGAAGTTTGATTCCTTTTGGCTCTAATGCTTGATCTCCTGGTCTCTGAGCTTCCAACTCGTCTAATTTTCTTGTAATCGTCTTCATTTAGAAGTTATTAGCGCTTGCGAAAGGTTAGAACCAAGGTTGAGCGACGTGACATCATTCTTAGTAGGCACCTTTTCATTCCTAGGAAGGTTGGTTCCGTTTGGGTCTAATGCTTGATCTCGTGGTTTCTGAGTAATCAAATGAACTAATTTACTTTTAATCTTCTTTATTTGGATGATATTAGTGCTTGGGAATGATTAGAACCAAGGTTGAGTGCCAGAACATCATTCCAAGGAGAGACCTTCTCATTCGGAGGAAGTTTGATTCCTTTTAGCTCTAATACTTGATCTCGTAGTGTCTGAGCTTCCAACTCATCTAATTTTCTTGTAATCGTCTTCATCTAGAAGCTGTAAATGCTTGCAAAAGGTTAGAGCCAAGGTTGAGAGATGTAACATCATTCCAAGTGGGCCCCTTTTCTTTCCGAGAAAGTTTGGTTCCGTTTAGGTCTAATGCTTGATCTCGTGGTTGCCGAGTAGCGAAATGAACTAATTTACTTGTAATTTTTTTATTTGGAAGCTATTAGCGCTTGGGAACGATTAGAACTAAGGTTGAGTGCCAGAACATCATTCCAAGGAGAGACCGTTTCATTCCGAGGAAGTTTGATTCCTTTTAGCTCTAATACTTGATCTCGTAGTGTCTGAGCTTCCAACTCATCTAATTTTCTTGTAATCGTCTTGATTTAGTAGTTATTAGCGCTTGCGAAAGGTTAGAACCAAGGTTGAGCAACGTGACATCATTCTTAGTAGGCACCTTTTCATTCCTAGGAAGGTTGGTTCCGTTTGGGTCTAATGCTTGATCTCGTGGTTGCTGAGTAACCAAATGAACTAATTTACTTGTAATCTTCTTTATTTGGAAGATATTAGCGCTTGAGATTGATTCGAACCAAGGTTGAGTGCCAGAACATCATTCTAAGGAGAGAGCTTCCTATTCCAAGGAAGTTTGTTTCCTTCAGGGTCTAGTGCTTGATCTCATGATTTCCGAGCTTCCAAATCATCTAATTTTCATGTAATCGTCTTCATCTAGAAGCTGTAAACGCTTGCAAAATGTTAGAGCCTAGGTTGAGAGATGTAACATTATTCTAAGGGGGCACCTTTTCTTTTCGAGAAAGTTTGGTTCCGTTTGGGTCTAATGCTTGATGTCGTGGTTGCCGAGTAGCCAAATGAACTAATTTACTTGTAATTTTCTTTATTTGGAAGCTATTCGTGCATGGGAATGATTGGAACCAAGGTTGAATGTAACAACATCATTCTAAGGAGACACCTTTCCATTACGAGAAAGTTTGATTCTTTTTTGCTCTAATGCTAGAGCTCCTAGTCTCTGACCTTGCAAATCATCTACTTTTCTTGTAATCATCTTCATTTCGAAGCTATTAGCGGTTGCGAAAGGTTAGAAGCAAGGTTGAGCGACGTGACATCATTTTTAGTAGGCATCTTTTCACTCCTAGGACGTTTGATTCCGTTTGTGTCTAATGCTTGATCTCGTGGTTGCCGAGTAAGTAAATGAACTAATTTACTTGTAATTTTCTTTATTTGGTAGCTATTAGTGCTTGGGAACGATTAGAATCAAGGTTGGGAGCCATAACATCATTCTAAGACGACAACTTCTTAATGCAGGGAAGTTTGGTTCCTTTTGGATCTAACGCTTGACCTCCAAGTTTCTGAGCTGCCAAATCATCTAATTTACTCGTAATCATCTTCATCTAGAAGCTATTAGCGCTTGCGAAAGGTTAGAAACAAGGTTGAGCGACGTGACATCATTCTTAGTAGGCGCATTTTCATTCCTAGGAAGGTTTGTTCCGTTTGGGTCCAATGCTTGATCTCGTGGTTGCCCAGTAACCAAATGAACTAATTTACTTGTAATCCTCTTTATTTAGAAGATATTAGTACTTGGGATTGATTAGAACCAACGTCGAGTGCCAGAACATCATTCAATGAGAGACCTTCCCATTCTAAGGAAGTTTGGTTGCATTTAGGTCTAATACTTGATCTCCTGGTTTCGGAGCTTCCAAATCATATAATTTTCTTGTAATCGTCTTCATTTCGAAGCTATTAGCGGTTGCGAAAGGTTGGAAGCAAGGTTGAGCGACGTGACATCATTTTTAGTAGGCACCTTTTCATTCCTAGGACGTTTGGTTCCGTTTGTGTCTAATGCTTGATCTCGTAGTTGCCGAGTAACCAAATGAACTAATTTACTTGTAATTTTCTTTATTTGGAAGCTATTAGTGCTTGGGAATTATTAGAACCAAGGTTGGGAGCCATTACATCATTATAAGACGAGAACTTTCCAATGGAGGGAAGTTTGATTCCTTTTGGATCTAATGCTTGATCTCCAGGTTTCTGAGCTGTCAAATCATCTAATTTTCTTGTAATCGTCTTCATTTAGAAGCTGTTAGCGCTTGCGATAGGTTAGAACCAAGGTTGAGCGACGTGACATCATTCTTAGTAGGCACCTTTTCATTCCTACGAAGGTTGGTTCCGTTTGGGTCTAATGCTTGATCTCGTGGTTGCCGAGTAGCCAAATGAACTAATTTACTTGTAATCTTCTTTATTTGGAAGCTATTCGTGCATGGGAATGATTGGAACCAAGGTTGAATGTAACAACATCATTCTCAGGAGAGACCTTTCCATTCCGAGGAAGTTTGATTCCTTTTGGCTCTAATGCTTGATCTCCCAGTCTCTGAGCTTTCAAATCATCTAATTTGGTTCCGTAATCGTCTTCATTTCGAAGCTATTAGCGTTTGCGAAAGGTTAGAAGCAAGGTTGAGCGACGTGACATCATTTTTAGTAGGCACCTTTTCATTCCTAGGACGTTTGTTTCCGTTTGGGTCTAATGCTTGATCTCGTGGTTGCTAAGTAACCAAATGAACTAATTTACTTGTAATCTTCTTTATTTGGAAGATATTAGCGCTTGGGATTGATTAGAACCAAGGTTGAGTTCTAAAACATCATTCTAAGGAGAGAGATTTCGATTCCAAGGAAGTTTGGTTCCTTTTGGGTCTAGTGCTTGATCTCCTGGTTTCTGAGCTTCTAAATCATATAATTATCTTGTAATCGTCTTCATTTAGAAGCTGTAAACGCTTGAAAAGGTTAGAGCCAAGATTGAGAGATGTAACATCATTCTAAGTGGGCCCCTTTTCTTTCCGAGAAATTTTGGTTCCGTTTGGGTGTAATGCTTGATCTCGTGGTTGCCGAGTAGCGAAATGAACTAATTTACTTGTAATTTTCTTTATTTGGAAGCTATTAGTGCTTGGGAACAATTAGAACTAAGGTTGAGTGCTAGAACATCTTTCCAAGGAGAGACCTTCTGTAACATCCTGAATTTCGACCCATTTTTCGGGATCAATAAAATAAATATTATTTCTTATTTAATTTTAGTAAGTCTCGCCCGGAATTGATCAATCGCGGGATACTAACCAAAAGGGAATGGCTAATTAGGAAAACGGTACGTGGACCAGGGACCGATCGCGAATTGGGCACCGATTCTAAGAAACAACTATGAAATATTTTGGGCCAACGTGGACCGATTCTAGGGAGGTGACGGATTATGTTTGGCCAATGACGTATGATCGGATCGCGGGTGGTTCCGCATGACCGAGAGTAGACGTGGCGAATAAATCCCGAACTTAAACCGAACGATCGCGACCTCCGGAACTAGTGATAATTCCCCGCGTTCTCCCGGTAACCGACACCGTCACGACTCGAGTAATCCTAGGTCGATACGCGTAACCCCTAAGCAGCCGCCCGTTAATGAGAGACCCTAAAATTTTAAATTGAGCCATTTTGATCGCGGAATTTGGATCCGGACTTGGACGTCGAATTTCGGGGTCGTGTGCGACTATTTTGCAAGAACGACGTCATTTTAGTGAGGCCAAATATATTTGGGGTCAGTACGGTCGAAAATTGAAAATTTGGCCCGAAATCGGAAAATGACGGTTTTGCCCCTAGGCCAATTTTGGGTATTCCGAATTTTGGAGAATTATTTGGGGATTAAATGGTGGATATACATCAGCCCAATAATTTTTTTTTGGTAAAGGTAAGAATATGTATTACTTTTCAAAACACCATATACAATATAGCACCAAAGCCAACCCTTGACCCGATTAGGACACAGAAATGTCCGAACAGGGTCCACGTTGGGTCAACAAGAACTATACAACAAGCCAAAGAGAGACCAACTAAATACGAGGCGACTTAATACACCGAATTAAGAGGCCATCTGGTTCGGTTCGAAGATTGAAGGTGGAAGACCCCACTTCCTTTGTAATTGCCGGTTCCTAGGAGTATCCTCAACTCCCCCAATGGATATGGCTTTATCCTTCACGACTTTGACTAGGTGCAAGCACATACCCGGTATATATACACTCTTGTTTTTGAAGATGGTGTTGTTCCTTTCAGTCCAAATGACATGACATAGTGCACCAAAGGAAAATCTAGAGAGGCGGTGAGCAAAGGAAGATCCACCGCAAACTTTCATTGCCCACCTAATATGCTCTTGCCAAGGACAGTTGCGCCATGGAAGGTTGCATTTAGTTGCCCAGAAAGAAGCCAGCCTAGAAGTAGAAGTGCACTCAAAGAAGAGGTGGTTGATCGAATCTGGTCTATCACCACAGAAAGCGCACAAGGCGGTGTCAATCCTGCGGATTTGTAGGAGGAGTACCTGGGTAGGCAGCCCGTTGAGAGAGATAAGCCACAAGAGAAAGGCATGTCGGGGGGCAATATGATGATCCCAATTGAATGAGTGCCATGGGGCTGGATGCCCTTTCCTTCTGATATGATTCCAAGCTAGCGCTACCGAGAAAGAGTCAGAAGGATGTGGAGACCATATCAGTTTGTCCGAAGTATTCTCCACAATTTTTTTTTTTTTACATCAGCCCAATAATTCATATTGCCTTAGACCAAAAAGCCCCTCCATTATTGGATTTAGATTGACCCTAACCAAGTATACAAAGGGCAATTTGGGAATATTGGAAAATTGGTCAAAGACTATTAAATGTTCTTGTCTCACCCTCATCACTTCCTCATCAAGCAAACACTCTCTCTCTCCTTCCCCTCTCCCGCTCCCGCCGGTTCCCTCTCCTCCTCTTTCTCGGTCGTGAACACCGCCCGCCAGTGGAGCGCCGCCGAGGCCGCCGTCCAGCTGCGCCACCACCAACCCGACCTGTTCTCTCCCCTGTCTGAACCATCCCCTCTCTCTCTCTCGGCCGCGTGAGCTGCCTTGGACCGCCGCTCGCCGAACCGCCGTAGACGCCGCCGCGAGCACGCCGGAACGCCGCCGCTGGTTCCGCCGTGCGCCGGCGATCAGCCGCTCGTTTCCCCGCCGAGTCAGCCTTGTTGGAGCTTAGGATTAGTGTGAGTATTAACCTCTAAACCTTAATTAGGACTAATTATGCATTTCTAGATAGGTTAGGGTGATTTTAGGGGTTAATTAGATTGGTTTTAGGGGTGATTAGTGGCTGAACTTGTCATGGCTGAATTGGAACTAATTGAGGAGTTTAATAAGGTAATTTGAGGCTGAATTATTGCCCTTAATGGACCGAATTAGTGGCTGTCCATATTGGGAAATTATTGGACAATTTGGGGTTTATTTGCAATTTCCCGATTATGCCATGTTTGGATGATTTAATGGTTGAATTGTACTCATTGGTGGTCAATGGGATGATGCCATGTTGTATGCCTAGAATGGCCGAGAATGACTAGGTATGGCGGACCTTGATTGTGCAAGTTGTGTGCACTAATCTTGTGATTTATGTGTTATGCCGAAATGTATTAAATTGAATTGATTAGGCATGTTGAAACACACGTCGATTTGGCCATTGGATGATTATGTGCTTCTAAGAGATTTGATGCCCATTGTGCATTCCATTGTTGCTTGAGTGTGGGAATTTCATAGCCATGCATTTCGTATGCTGAGAATGGGCATGAGATGGAAGTGTGCGAGTATGCGTGCCTGACATAAGCATGTGATCACCCTAATTGCCCTAATGCGTTTTGTGCGGGGTTCAGATAAAAATTGGCAGTGTGCTGTGTGATCACTATGAGTCCTGATGCGTTTTACGCGGGACGGTACTCGGTTCGTCCGGAAGACGGCCAGTCTGATGCGTTTTACGCGGGTTTTGTTCCGTAAGGAGATCGGTGTTGCGCATGATGCGTTTTACGCGGGCTAAAGACACTGGGCCGGATCCACTTTGCACGGGCCGTGAAGTGTTGTTGGCCTGAAGCGTTTTTACGCGGGTCGGGCCCGAAGAGTTTTTACGCGGGTCGAAATCTAATTGAGAAATAAGCCGTGTGCCAGTGTGCATTATTAAGCCAAATCATGAGCATGGTAAATGTGTGCCAGAGTGTGTTGGCAGTTGTGCGTATCGGTGAACTATGTGCGACATGGACATTAATGAGTATGAGCATGTGCCTGGCATACGTATGAACCAGTGTGTTCGCATATGTGCCATGAATATTATTATGGAATGCCTAACCTGCAGGGTCAATTGTATGCTCGATCTGGGCCCGAGGGTCTAGGTCGATTGGTTGGTAATTATTATGTGTTGTGTGTAATTGTTTGCCTGTCAGGAGGTGCATGTTAGCCTAGTTTAGGTTTAGGGGTTTTTACTTGCTGAGATTCGTCTCATTGTTGTATAAACCCAACTTTTCAAACCCCCGGCCCTGAATATGGCAGAGGCTCAAGTTTGTTTTAGGATTCCCCACCATATAGAGAAGATGATTTCAGTATACCCCTTAGGGAATGGGGACATGTTCATTAGCTATTATACCTTGGTATGGGTCGACGTGGGGGAGACACATTTTGACACCCATGAGTATGTAGCGTGGTGTTGGAGAGACTATACTGGGGAGTACGGGCCACTTCGGACTTTTGAGGCCGCATACAACGGACAGGGTGAGTTTCACCCTTAGTGTCCTGACGGAAACGTGGTGGACCCCAGTACTTCAGCTGAGGAGAGTTCGACTTCTTATGGCGAACCCGTTGTATATGAGGTAGATGAGTTTGATCCGATGGACATGGAGCCAGCTGACTGGGATGTAGATCCGGAGCCGATGGAGCCGGATGAGGAGCCAGAGCTGGATGAGGAGCTAGAGCCGATCGAGGAGGACCCCGTGCTAGAGGGGGAGCCTGAGGCTATGGACGCGGAGGAGGAGGCCGCGGAGATTGAGTCCGAGCTAGACTCATTAGACTCCGAGGTGGAGCTGTCCGATAGCTCTTCATCTTCTGAGTCTTCTGGATCTGACTCGAACTGGGTCCCCTAGGTTAGCCTCAGCTTTAGATCGATCGGGTTGTACCTTTTTGATTGAAGCCCAGTCTTAGTTAGTCGTCTAACTACCCGAGCCACTGTCCTTTTTTACCTTAGTGGCCGTTGACCTGTTTTGGTTTCTTGTTTGTATCAGCTATAAATGGATATAGTATATATATTTTAGTGGTAATGCAAATCTATGTTTTTAATCTGACTAGTTTTCATTGTTGTGCTATCCCTGGTCATGTCGTTTATTGTACGGGTGTGTATATATATATATATATATATACGTTGCTTCCGCATGTGCAATGATTTCTGTGTTGGGCATTGGGCCGGCGACGCGTCCTGGGACGTCGCACCAAATTCGACAATTACGAGGGATGTTGTGCATCGAGGAGCTCGGGGCGTGACACCAAATCCCGAGAAAGTTTGGTTCCGTTTGGGTCTAATGCTTGCTCTGGTGGTTGCCGAGTAATCAAATGAACTAATTTACTTGTAATTTTCTTTATTTGGATGCTATTAGTGCTTGGGAACGATTAGAACCAAGGTTGAGTGCAGAACATCTTTCCAAGAAAAGACCTTCTAATTCCGCGGAAGTTTGATTCCTTTTGGCTCTAATGCTTGATCTCCTGGTCTCTGAGCTTCCAAATCAACTAATTTTCTCGTAATCGTCTTCTTTTAGAAGCTATTAGCGGTCGCGAAAGATTAGAAGCAAGGTTGAGCGATGTAACATCATTCTAAGTGGGCCCCTTTTCTTTCCGAGAAAGTTTGGTTCCGTTTGGGTGTAATACTTGATCTCGTGGTCGCCGAGTAGCGACATGAATTAATTTACTTATAATTTTCTTTATTTGGAAGCTATTAGTGCTTGGGAACGATTAGAACCAAGGTTGAGTGATAGAACATCATTCCAAGGAGCGACTTTCCCATTCCGAGGAAGTATGATTCATTTTGGCTCTAATGCTTGATCTCCTGGTTTCTGAGCTTCCAACTCATCTAATTGTCTTGTAATCGTCTTCATTTAGAAGTTATTAGCGCTTGCGAAAGGTTAGAACCAAGGTTGACCGACGTGACATCATTCTTAGTAGGCACCTTTTCATTCTTAGGAATGTTGGTTCCGTTTGGGTTTAATACTTGATCTCGTAGTGGCTGAGCAACCAAATGAACTAATACTTTGAATACTTCATCTCCTAGTTTCGGAGGTTCCAAATCATATAATTTTCTTGTAATAGTCTTCATCTAGAAGCTGTAAACGCATGCAAAAGGATAGCGCCAAGGTTGAGAGATGTAACATCATTCTAAGCGGGCCCCTTTTCTTTTCGAGAAAGTTTGGTTCCGTTTGGGTCTATTGCTTGCTCTAGTGGTTGCCAAGTAACCAAATGAACTAATTTACTTTGAATTTTCTTTATTTGGAAGCTATTAGTTTTTGGGAAAGATTAGAACCAAGGTTGAGTGCAAAACATCATTCCAAGAAGAGACCTTCCCATTCCGAGGAAGTTTGATTCCTTTTGGCTCTAATGCTTGATCTCTTGGTCTCTGAGCTTCCAAATCAACTAATTTTCTCGTAATCGTCTTCTTTTAGAAGCTATTAGCGGTTGCGAAAGGTTAGAAGCAAGGTTAAGCGACGTGACATCATTCTTAGTAGGCACCTTTTCATTCCTAGGAATGTTGGTTTCGTTTGGGTATAATGCTTGATCTCGTGGTTGCCGAGTAACCAAATGAACTAATTTACTTGTAATCTTCTTTATTTGGAAGCTACTCGTGCATGGGAATGATTGGAACCAGGGTTGAATGCCACAACATCATTCTAAGGAGAGACCTTTCCATTCCGAGGAAGTTTGATTCCTTTTGGCTCTAATGCTTCATCTCCCACTCTCTGAGATTTCAAATCATCTAATTTTCTTGTAATCGTCTTCATTTCGAAGCTATTAGCGTTTGCGAAAGGTTAGAAGCAAGGTTGAGCTACGTGACATCATTTTTACTAGGCACCTTTTCATTCCCAGGACGTTTGGTTCAGTTTGGGTCTAATGCTTGATCTCGTGGTTGCTGAGTAACCAAATGAACTAATTTACTTGTAATCTTCTTTATTTGGAAGATATTAGCGCTTGGGATTGATTCGAAGCAAGGTTGAGTTCCAGAACATCATTCTAAGGAAAGAGCTTCCTATTCCAAGGAAGTTTGGTTCATTTTGGGTCTAATACTTGATCTCCTGGTTTCGGAGCTCCCAAATCATATAATTTTCTTGTAATTGTCTTCATCTAGAAGCTGTAAACGCTTGCAAAAGGTTAGAGCCAAGGTTGAGAGATGTAACATTATTCTAAGCGGGCCCCTTTTCTTTTCGAGAAAGTTTGGTTCCGTTTGGGTCTAATGCTTGCTCTGGTGGTTGCCGAGTAATCAAATGAACTAATTTACTTGTAATTTTCTTTATTTGGAAGCTATTAGTGCTTGGGAACGATTAGAACCAAGGTTGAGTGATAGAACATCATTCCAAGGAGCGACTTTCCCATTCCGAGGAAGTATGATTCATTTTGGCTCTAATGCTTGATCTCCTGGTTTCTCAGCTTCCAACTCATTTAATTGTCTTGTAACCGTCTTCATTTAGAAGTTATTAGCGCTTGCGAAAGGTTAGAACCAAGGTTGACCGACGTGACATCATTCTTAGTAGGCACCTTTTCATTCTTAGGAATGTTGGTTCCGTTTGGGTTTAATACTGGATCTCGTAGTGGCTGAGCAACCAAATGAACTAATTTACTTGTAATCTTCTTTATTTGGAAGATATTGGCCCTTGGGATTGATTCGAACCAAGGTTGAGTGCCGGAACATCATTCTAAGGAGAGAGCTTCCTATTCCAAGGAAGTTTGGTTCCTTTTGAGTCTAATACTTCATCTCCTAGTTTCGGAGGTTCCAAATCATATAATTTTCTTGTAATAGTCTTCATCTAGAAGCTGTAAACGCATGCAAAAGGATAGCGCCAAGGTTGAGAGATGTAACATCATTCTAAGTGGGCCCCTTTTCTTTTCGAGAAAGTTTGGTTCCGTTTGGGTCTATTGCTTGCTCTAGTGGTTGCCAAGTAATCAAATGAACTAATTTACTTTTAATTTTCTTTATTTGGAAGCTATTAATTCTTGGGAAAGACTAGAACCAAGGTTGAGTGCAGAACATCATTCCAACAAAGAGACCTTCCCATTCCGAGGAAGTTTGATTCCTTTTGGCTCTAATGCTTGATCTCCTGGTCTCTGAGCTTCAAAATCAACTAATTTTCTCGTAATCGTCTTCTTTTAGAAGCTATTAGCGGTTGCGAAAGGTTAGAAGCAAGGTTGACCGACGTGACATCATTCTTAGTAGGCACCTTTTCATTCCTAGGAAGGTTGGTTTCGTTTGGGTATAATGCTTGATCTGGTGGTTGCCGAGTAACCATATGAACTAATTTACTTGTAATCTTCTTTATTTGGAAGCTACTCGTGCATGGGAATGATTGGAACCAGAGTTGAATGCCACAACATCATTCTAAAGAGAGACCTTTCCATTCCGAGGAAGTTTGATTCCTTTTGGCGCTAATGCTTGATCTCCCAGTCTCTGAGCTTTCAAATATTCTAATTTTCTTTTAATCGTCTTCATTTCGAAGCTATTAGCGTTTGCGAAAGGTTAGAAGTAAGGTTGAGCTACGTGACATCATTTTTACTAGGCACCTTTTCATTCCTAGGACGTTTGTTTCCGTTTGAGTCTAATGCTTGATCTCGTGGTTGCTGAGTAACCAAATGAACTAATTTACTTGTAATCTTCTTTTTTTGGAAGATATTAGCGCTTGGGATTGATTCGAATCAAGGTTGAGTGCCAGAACATCATTCTAAGGAGAGAGCTTCCTATTCCAAGAAAGTTTAGTTCCTTTTGGGTCTAATACTTGATCTCCTGGTTTCGGAGCTTCCAAATCATATAATTTTCTTGTAATCGTCTTCATCTAGAAGCCGTAAACGCTTGCAAAAGGTTAGAGCCAAGGTTGAGAGATGTAACATCATTCCAAGTGGGCCCCTTTTCTTTCCGAGAAAGTTTGGTTCCGTTTGGGTCTAATGCTTGATCTCGTGGTTGCCGAGTAGCGAAATGAACTAATTTACTTGTAATTTTCTTTATTTGGAAGCTATTAGTGCTTGGGAACGATTAGAACCAAGGTTGAGTGCAAGAACATCATTCCAAGGAGAAACGTTCCCATTCCGAGAAAGTTTGATTCATTTTGGCTCAAATGCTTGATCTCCTGGTCTCTCAGCTTCCAACTCATCTAATTTTCTTGTAATCGTCTTCATTTAGAAGTTATTAGCGCTTGCGAAAGGTTAGAACCAAGGTTGAGCGACGTGACATCATTCTTAGTAGGCACCTTTTCATTCCTAGGACGTTTGGTTCCGTTTTGGTCTAATACTTGATCTCGTGGTTACACAGTAACCAAATGAACTAATTTACTTGTAATCTTCTTTATTTGGAAGATAGTAGCGCTTCGGATTGATTCGAATCAAGGTTGAGTGCCAGAACGTCATTCTAAGGAGAGAGCTTCCTATTTCAAGGAAGTTTGGTTCCTTTTGGGTCTAATACTTGATCTCCTAGTTTCGGAGCTTCCAAATCATATAATTTTCTTATAATCGTCTTCATCTAGAAGCTGTAAACGCTTGCAAAAGGTTAGAGCCAAGCTTGAGAGATGTAAAATCATTCTAAGTGGGCCCCTTTTCTTTCCGAGAAAGTTTGGTTCCGTTTGGGTCTAATGCTTGCTCTGGTGGTTGCCGAGTAACCAAATGAACTAATTCACTTTGAATTTTCTTTATTTGGAAGCTATTAGTTCTTGGGAAAGATTAGAACCAAGGTTGAGTGCAGAGCATCATTCCAAGAAGAGACCTTCCCATTCCGAGGAAGTTTGATTCCTTTTGGCTCTAATGCTTGATCTCCTAGTCTCTGAGCTTCCAAATCAACTAATTTTCTCATAATCGTCTTCTTTTAGAAGCTATTAGCGGTTGCGAAAAGTTAGAAGCAAGGTTGAGCGACGTGACATCATTCTTAGTAGGCACCTTTTCATTCCTAGGAAGGTTGGTTTCGTTTGGGTATAATGCTTGATCTCGTGGTTGCCGAGTAAACAATTGAACTAATTTACCTGTAATCTTCTTTATTTGGAAGCTACTCGTGCATGGGAATGATTGGAACCAGGGTTGAATGCCACAACATCATTCTAAGGAGAGACCTTTCCATTCCGAGGAAGTTTGATTCCTTTTGGCTCTAATGCTTGATCTCCCAGTCTCTGAGCTTTCTAATCATCTAATTTTCTTGTAATCGTCTTCATTTCGAAGCTATTAGCGTTTGCGAAAGGTTAGAAGCAAGGTTGAGCGACGTGACATCATTTTTAGTAGGCACCTTTTCATTCCTAGGACGTTTGGTTCCGTTTGGGTCTAATGCTTGATCTCGTGGTTGCTGAGTAACCAAATGAACTAATTTACTTGTAATCTTCTTTATTTGGAAGATATTAGCGCTTGGGATTGATTCGAATCAAGGTTGAGTGCCAGAACATCATTCTAAGTAGAGAGCTTCCTATTCCAAGGAAGTTTGGTTCCTTTTGGGTCTAATACCTGATCTCCTGGTTTCGGAGCTTCCAAATCATATAATTTTCTTATAATCGTCTTCATCTAGAAGCTGTAAACGCTTGGAAAAGGTTAGAGCCAAGGTTGAGAGATGTAGCATCATTCTAAGTGGGCCCCTTTTCTTTCCGAGAAAGTTTGGTTCCGTTTGGGTCTAATGCTTGCTCTCGTGGTTGCCGAGTAACCAAATGAACTAATTTACATTGAATTTTCTTTCTTTAGAAGCTATTAGTTCTTTGGAAAGATTAGAACCAAGGTTGAGTGCAGAGCATCATTCCGAGAAGAGACCTTCCCATTCCGAGGAAGTTTGATTCCTTTTGGCTCTAGTGCTTGATCTCCTGATCTCTGAGCTTCCAAATAAACTAATTTTCTCGTAATCGTCTTCTTTTAGAAGCTATTAGCGGTTGCGAAAGGTTAGAAGCAAGGTTGAGCGACGTGACATCATTCTTAGTAGGCACCTTTTCATTCCTAGGAAGGTTGGTTTCGTTTGGGTATAATGCTTGATCTCGTGGTTGCTGAGTAACCAAATGAACTAATTTACTTGTAATCTTCTATATTTGGAAGCTACTCGTGCATGGGAATGATTGGAACCAGGGTTGAATGCCACAACATTATTCTAAGGAGAGACCTTTCCATTCCGAGGAAGTTTGATTCCTTTTGGCTCTAATGCTTCATCTCCCAGTCTCTGAGATTTCAAATCATCTAATTTTCTTGTAATCGTCTTCATTTCGAAGCTATTAGCGTTTGCGAAAGGTTAGAAGCAAGGTTGAGCTACGTGACAACATTTTTAGTAGGCACCTTTTCATTCCTAGGACGTTTGTTTCCGTTTGGGTCTAATGCTTGATCTCGTGGTTGCTGAGTAACCAAATGAACTAATTTACTTGTAATCTTCTTTATTTGGAAGATATTAGCGCTTGGGATTGATTCGAAGCAAGGTTGAGTTCCAGAACATCATTCTAAGGAAAGAGCTTCGTATTCCAAGGAAGTTTGGTTCATTTTGGGTCTAATACTTCATCTCCTGGTTTCTGAGCTTCCAAATCATTTAATTTTCTTGTAATCGTCTTCATCTAGAAGCTGTAAACGCTTGCAAAAGGTTAGAGCCAAGCTTGAGAGATGTAAAATCATTCTAAGAGGGCCCATTTTCTTTCTGAGAAAGTTTGGTTCCGTTTGCGTCTAATGCTTGCTCTGGTGGTTGCCGAGTAACCAAATGAACTAATTTACTTTGAATTTTCTTTATTTGGAAGCTATTAGTTCTTGGGAAAGATTAGAACCAAGGTTGAGTGCAGAGCATCATTCCAAGAAGAGACCTTCCCATTCCGAGGAAGTTTGATTCCTTTTGGCTCTAATGCTTGATCTCCTGGTCTCTGAGCTTCCAAATCAACTAATTTTCTCGTAATCGTCTTCTTTTAGAAGCTATTAGCGGTTGCGAAAGGTTAGAAGCAAGGTTAAGCGACGTGACATCATTCTTAGTAGGCAGCTTTTCATTCCTAGGAAGGTTGGTTTCGTTTGGGTATAATGCTTGATCTCGTGGTTGCCGAGTAACCAAATGAACTAATTTACTTGTAATCTTCTTTATTTGGAAGCTACTCGTGCATGGGAATGATTGGAACCAGGGTTGAATGCCACAACATCATTCTAAGGAGAGACCTTTCCATTCCGAGGAAGTTTGATTCCTTTTGGCTCTAATGCTTCATCTCCCACTCTCTCAGATTTCAAATCATCTAATTTTCTTGTAATCGTCTTCATTTCGAAGCTATTAGCGTTTGCGAAAGGTTAGAAGCAAGGTTGAGCTACGTGACATCATTTTTACTAGGCACCTTTTCTTTCCTAGGACGTTCGGTTCAGTTTGGGTCTAATGCTTGATCTCGTGGTTGCTGAGTAACCAAATGAACTAATTTACTTGTAATCTTCTTTATTTGGAAGATATTAGCGCTTGGGATTGATTCGAAGCAAGGTTGAGTTCCAGAACATCATTCTAAGGAAAGAGCTTCCTATTCCAAGGAAGTTTGGTTCATTTTGGGTCTAATACTTGATCTCCTGGTTTCGGAGCTTCCAAATCATATAATTTTCTTGTAATCGTCTTCATCTAGAAGCTGTAAACGCTTGCAAAAGGTTAGAGCCAAGGTTGAGAGATGTAACATTATTCTAAGCGGGCCCCTTTTCTTTTCTAGAAAGTTTGGTTCCGTTTGGGTTTAATGCTTGCTCTGGTGGTTGCCGAGTAATCAAATGAACTAATTTACTTGTAATTTTCTTTATTTGGATGCTATTTGTGCTTGGGAACGATTAGAACCAAGGTTGAGTGCAGAACATCTTTCCAAGAAAAGACCTTCTCATTCCGAGGAAGTTTGATTCCTTTTGGCTCTAATGCTTGATCTCCTGGTCTCTGAGCTTCCAAATCAACTAATTTTCTCGTAATCGTCTTCTTTTAGAAGCTATTAGCGGTCGCGAAAGATTAGAAGCAAGGTTGAGCGATGTGACATCATTCTTAGTAGGCAGCTTTTCATTCCTAGGAAGGTTGGTTTCGTTTGGGTATAATGCTTGATCTCGTGGTTGCCGAGTAACCAAATGAACTAATTTACTTGTAATCTTCTTTATTTGGAAGCTACTCGTGCATGGGAATGATTGGAACCAGGGTTGAATGCCACAACATCATTCTAAGGAGAGACCTTTCCATTCCGAGGAAGTTTGATTCCTTTTGGCTCTAATGCTTGATCTCCCAGTCTCTGAGCTTTCGAATCATCTAATTTTCTTGTAATCGTCTTCATTTCGAAGCTATTAACGTTTGCGAAAGATTAGAAGCAAGGTTGAGCTACGTGACATCATTTTTACTAGGCACCTTTTCTTTCCTAGGACATTTGGTTCAGTTTGGGTCTAATGCTTGATCTCGTGGTTGTTGAGTAACCAAATGAACTAATTTACTTGTAATCTTCTTTATTTGGAAGATATTAGCGCTTGGGATTGATTCGAACCAAGGTTGAGTGCCAGAATATCATTCTAAGGAGATAGCTTCCTATTTCAAGGAAGTTTAGTTCCTTTTGGGTCTATTACTTGATCTCCTAGTTTCGGAGCTTGCAAATCATATAATGTTCATGTAATCGTCTTCATCTAGAAGCTATAAACGCTTGGAAAAGGTTAGAGCCAAGCTTGAGAGATGTAAAATCATTCTAAGTGGGCCCCTTTTCTTTCCGAGAAAGTTTGGTTCCGTTTGGGTCTAATCTTGCTCTGGTGGTTGCCGAGTAACCAAATGAACTAATTTACTTTGAATTTTCTTTATTTGGAAGCTATTAGTTCTTGGGAAAGATTAGAACCAAGGTTGAGTGCAGAACATCATTCCAAGAAGAGACCTTTCCATTCCGAGGAAGTTTGATTCCTTTTGGCTCTAATGCTTGATCTCCTGGTCTCTGAGCTTCCAAATCAACTAATTTTCTCGTAATCGTCTTCTTTTAGAAGCTATTAGCGGTTGCGAAAGGTTAGAAGCAAGGTTGAGTGACGTGACATCATTCTTAGTAGGCACCTTTTCATTCCTAGGAAGGTTGGTTTCGTTTGGGTATAATGCTTGATCTCGTGGTTGCCGAGTAACCAAATGAACTAATTTACTTGTAATCTTCTTTATTTGGAAGCTACTCGCGCATGTGAATGATTGGAACCAGGGTTGAATGCCAAACATCATTCTAAGGAGAGACCTTTCTATTCCGAGGAAGTTTGATTCCTTTTGGCTCTAATGCTTGATCTCCCAGTCTCTGAGCTTTCGAATCATCTAATTTTCTTGTAATCGTCTTCATTTAGAAGCTATTAGCATTTGTGAAAGATTAGAAGCAAGGTTGAGCTACGTGACATCATTTTTACTAGGCACCTTTTCATTCCTAGGACGTTTGGTTCAGTTTGGGTCTAATGCTTGATCTCGTGCTTGCTGAGTAACCAAATGAACTAATTTACTTGTAATCTTCTTTATTTGGAAGATATTAGCGCTTGGGATTGATTCGAATCAAGATTGAGTGCCAGAACATCATTCTAAGTAGAGAGCTTCCTATTCCAAGAAAGTTTGGTTTCTTTTGGGTCTAATACTTGATCTCCTAGTTTCGGAGCTTCCAAATCATATAATTTTCTTGTAATCGTCTTCATCTAGAAGCTGTAAACGCTTGCAAAAGGTTAGACTCTACATGAAGACAATTACAAGTACATTAGATGGTTTGGACGCTCGGAAACCACAAGATCAAGCATTAGACCCAAAACAAACCAAACTACCTTGGAATGGTAAGGTCTCTTCTTATAATGAGGTTATGGCTCTCAACCGCGGATCTACTCATTCTCAAACACTAATAGCTTCTAAATTAAGACGATTCCCAGTTAATAACTTGATTTGGATGCTCGGAAATTACGAGATCATGCATTAGACCCAAAAGGAACCAAACTTCCATGGAAAGGGAAGGTATCTCCTTAGAATGAAATTATAACTCTTGACCTTGGTGGCATTCATTACCAAGCATTGATAGCTCCAAAACGAAGACGATTACAAGTAAATTAGATGAGTTGGATGCTTTGAAACCACGAGACAAAGCATTACACTCAAAAGGAACCAAACTACCTTGGAATGGGAAGGTCTCTCCCTAGAATGGGGTTATGGCTCTCAACCACGGATCTATTCATTTCCAAGCACAAATAGCTTCTAAATGAAGACAATTACAAGTAAATTCGACGATTTCAATGCTCGGAAACCACGAGATCAAGCGTTAGACCTAAAAGGAACGAAACTTCCTAGGAATGGAAAGGTCTCTCCTTAGAATGAGGTTATGGCTCTCAACGTCGGCTCTAATCATTCCCAAGCACTAATAGCTTCTAAATGAAGACGATTGCAAGTAAATTAGATGATTTGGATGCTCGAAAATCACGAGATCAAACATTAGACCCAAATTGAGCCAAACTTCCTTCGAATTAAAGGTTTCAATTTAGAATGAAGTTATAACTCTCAACCTTGGTTCTAATATTTCCCAAACACTAACAGCTTCCAAATGAAGACGATTACAAGTAAATTCGATGATTTCGATGCTCGGAAACCACGAGATCAAAAATTAGACCCAAAAATAAGCAAACTTCCTTGGAATGGCAAGGTCTCTCCTTAGAATGATGTCGTGGCTTTCAAGCTTGCCAATCACTAATAGCTTCAAATCGACGATGATTACGAGTAAATTAGATAATTTGGATGCTCGAAAACCACGAGATCAAACATTAGACCTAAAATGAGCCAAACTTCCTTGGAATTAAAGGTTTCAACTTTGAATGAAGTTGTAACTCTCAACCTTGGTTCTAATCTTTCCTAAACACTAAGAGCATCTAAATGAAGACGATTACAAGTAAATTCGATGATTTCGATGCTCGAAAATCACGAGAGCAAAAATTAGACCCAAAAATAACCAAACTTCCTTGGAATGGCAAGGTCTCTCCTTAGAATGATGCCGTGGCTTTCAACCTTGCCAATCACTAGTAGCTTCAAATCGGCGATGATTACGAGTAAATTAGACGATTTGGACGCTGGAAAACCACGAGATCAAACATTAGACCCAAAATGAGCCAAACTTCCTTGGAATTAAAGGTTTCAGCTTAGAGTGAAGTTATAACTCTCAACCTTGGTTCTATTCTTTCCCAAACATTAATAGCTTCTAAATGAAGACGATTACAAGTAAATTCGATGATTTCGAAACTCGAAAACCACGAGATAAAAAATTAGACCCAAAAATAACCAAACATCCTTGGAATGGCAAGGTCTCTCCTTAGAATGATGTCATGGCTTTCAACCTTGCCAATCACTAATAGCTTCAAATCGACGACGATTACAAGTAAACCGAATCATTCTGATGCTCGGAAACCACGAGATCAAGCATTAGACCTAAAAGGAACCAAACTTTCGTGGAATAGGAAGGTCTCTCCTTAGAATGAGGTTATGGCTCTCAACCTTGGTTCTAATCGTTCCCAAGCACTAATAGCATCTAAATGAGGACGATCACAAGTAAATTAGATGATTTGGATGCTCGGAAATCACGAGATCAAGCATTGGACCTGGCAGGAACCAAATTTCGTTGGAATGGGAAGGTCTGTCCTGAGAATGAAGTTACAACTCTCAACCTTGATTTTAATCATTCCCAAGCACCAATAGCCTCTACATGAAGACAATTACAAGTAAATTAGATGGTTTGGACGCTCGGAAACCACAAGATCAAGCATTAGACCCAAAACAAACCAAACTACCTTGGAATGGTAAGGTCTCTTCTTATAATGAGGTTATGGCTCTCAACCGCGGATCTACTCATTCTCAAACACTAATAGCTTCTAAATTAAGACGATTCCCACTTAATAACTTGATTTGGATGCTCGGAAATCACGAGATCATGCATTAGACCCAAAAGGAACCAAACTTCCATGGAAAGGGAAGGTATCTCCTTAGAATGAAATTATAACTCTCGACCTTGGTGGCATTCATTACCAAGCATCGATAGATCCAAAACGAAGACGATTACAAGTAAATTAGATGAGTTGGATGCTTTGAAACCACGAGATAAAGCATTACACTCAAAAGGAACCAAACTACCTTGGAATAGGAAGGTCTCTCCCTAGAATGGGGTTATGGCTCTCAACCACGGATCTAATCATTCCCAAGCACAAATACCTTCTAAATGAAGAAAATCACAAGTAAATTCGACGATTTCAATGCTCGGAAAGCACGAGATCAAGCGTTAGACCCAAAAGGAACGAAACTTTCTAGGAATGGAAAGGTCTCTCTGTAGAATGAGGTTATGGCTCTCAGCCTCGGCTCTAATCATTCCCAAGCACTAATAGCTTCTAAATGAAGACGATTGCAAGTAAATTAGATAATTTGGATGCTCGAAAATCACAAGATCAAACATTAGACCCAAATTGAGCCAAACTTCCTTCGAATTAAAGGTTTCAATTTAGAATGAAGTTATAACTCTCAACCTTGGTTATAATCTTTCACAAACACTAACAGCTTCCAAATGAGGACGATTACAAGTAAATTCGATGATTTCGATGCTCGGAAACCACGAGATAAAAAATTAGACCAAAAAATAAGCAAACTTCCTTGGAATGGAAAGGTCTCTCCTTAGAATGATGTCGTGGCTTTCAACCTTGCCAATCACTAATAGCTTCAAATCGACGATGATTACGAGTAAATTAGATGATTTGGATGCTCGAAATCCACGAGATCAAATATTAGACCCAAAATGAGCCAAACTTCCTTGGAATTAAAGGTTTCAACTTAGAATGAAGTTATAACTCTTAACCTTGGTTCTAATCTTTCCTAAACACTAATAGCATCTAAATGAAGACGATTACAAGTAAATTCGATGATTTCGATGCTCGAAAACCACGAGAGCAAAAATTAGACCCAAAAATAAGCAAACTTCCTTGGAATGGCAATGTCTCTCCTTAGAATGATGCCGTGGCTTTCAACACTGCCAACCACTAGTAGCTTCAAATCGGCGACGATTACGAGTAAATTAGACGATTTGGATGCTCGAAAACCACGAGATCAAACATTAGACCCAAAATGAGCCAAACTTCCTTGGAATTAAAGCTTTCAGCTTAGAATAAAGTTATAACTCTCAACCTTGGTTCTATTCTTTCCCAAACACTAATAGCTTCTAAATGAAGACGATTACAAGTAAATTCGATGATTTCGATGTTCGAAAACCACGAGATCAAAAATTAGACCCAAAAATAACCAAACTTCCTTGGAATGGCAAGGTCTCTCCTTAGAATGATGTCATGGCTTTCAACCTTGCCAATCACTTATAGCTTCAAATCGACCACGATTACAAGTAAACCGAATCATTCTGATGCTTGGAAACCACGAGATCCAAGCATTAGACCTAAAAGGAACCAAACTTTCGTGGAATAGGAAGGTCTCTCCTTAGAATGAGGTTATAGCTCTCAACCTTGGTTCTAATCGTTCTCAAGCACTAATAGCATCTAAATGAGGACGATCACAAGTAAATTAGACGATTTGGAGGCTCGGAAATCACGAGATCAAGCATTGGACCTGGGCAGGAACCAAATTTCGTTGGAATGGGAAGGTCTGTCCTGAGAATGAAGTTACAACTCTCAACCTTGATTTTAATCATTCCCAAGCACCAATAGCCTCTACATGAAGACAATTACAAGTAAATTAGATGGTTTGGACGCTCGGAAACCACAAGATCAAGCATTAGACCCAAAACAAACCAAACTACCTTGGAATGGTAAGGTCTCTTCTTATAATGAGGTTATGGCTCTCAATCGCGGATCTACTCATTCTCAAACACTAATAGCTTCTAAATTAAGACGATTCCCACTTAATAACTTGATTTGGATGCTCGGAAATCACGAGATCATGCATTAAACCCAAAAGGAACCAAACTTCCATGGAAAGGGAAGGTATCTCCTTAGAATGAAATTATAACTCTCGACCTTGGTGGCATTCATTACCAAGCATCGATAGATCCAAAACGAAGACGATTACAAGTAAATTAGATGAGTTGGATGCTTTGAAACCACGAGATAAAGCATTACACTCAAAAGGAACCAAACTACCTTGGAATAGGAAGGTCTCTCCCTAGAATGGGGTTATGGCTCTCAACCACGGATCTAATCATTCCCAAGCACAAATACCTTCTAAATGAAGAAAATCACAAGTAAATTCGACGATTTCAATGCTCGGAAAGCACGAGATCAAGCGTTAGACCCAAAAGGAACGAAACTTTCTAGGAATGGAAAGGTCTCTCTGTAGAATGAGGTTATGGCTCTCAGCCTCGGCTCTAATCATTCCCAAGCACTAATAGCTTCTAAATGAAGACGATTGCAAGTAAATTAGATAATTTGGATGCTCGAAAATCACAAGATCAAACATTAGACCCAAATTGAGCCAAACTTCCTTCGAATTAAAGGTTTCAATTTAGAATGAAGTTATAACTCTCAACCTTGGTTCTAATCTTTCACAAATACTAACAGCTTCCAAATGAGGACGATTACAAGTAAATTCGATGATTTCGATGCTCGGAAACCACGAGATAAAAAATTAGACCAAAAAATAAGCAAACTTCCTTGGAATGGAAAGGTCTCTCCTTAGAATGATGTCGTGGCTTTCAACCTTGCCAATCACTAATAGCTTCAAATCGACGATGATTACGAGTAAATTAGATGATTTGGATGCTCGAAATCCACGAGATCAAATATTAGACCCAAAATGAGCCAAACTTCCTTGGAATTAAAGGTTTCAACTTAGAATGAAGTTATAACTCTCAACCTTGGTTCTAATCTTTCCTAAACACTAATAGCATCTAAATGAAGACGATTACAAGTAAATTCGATGATTTCGATGCTCGAAAACCACGAGAGCAAAAATTAGACCACAAAATAAGCAAACTTCCTTGGAATGGCAAGGTCTCTCCTTAGAATGATGCCGTGGCTTTCAACACTGCCAACCACTAGTAGCTTCAAATCGGCGACGATTACGAGTAAATTAGACGATTTGGATGCTCAAAAACCACGAGATCAAAAATTAGACCCAAAATGAGCCAAACTTCCTTGGAATTAAAGCTTTCAGCTTAGAATAAAGTTATAACTCTCAACCTTGGTTCTATTCTTTCCCAAACACTAATAGCTTCTAAATGAAGACGATTACAAGTAAATTCGATGATTTCGATGCTCGAAAACCACGAGATCAAAAATTAGACCCAAAAATAACCAAACTTCCTTGGAATGGCAAGGTCTCTCCTTAGAATGATGTCATGGCTTTCAACCTTGCCAATCACTTATAGCTTCAAATCGACCACGATTACAAGTAAACCGAATCATTCTGATGCTTGGAAACCACGAGATCCAAGCATTAGACCTAAAAGGAACCAAACTTTCGTGGAATAGGAAGGTCTCTCCTTAGAATGAGGTTATAGCTCTCAACCTTGGTTCTAATCGTTCTCAAGCACTAATAGCATCTAAATGAGGACGATCACAAGTAAATTAGACGATTTGGAGGCTCGGAAATCACGAGATCAAGCATTGGACCTGGCAGGAACCAAATTTCGTTGGAATGGGAAGGTCTGTCCTGAGAATGAAGTTACAACTCTCAACCTTGATTTTAATCATTCCCAAGCACCAATAGCCTCTACATGAAGACAATTACAAGTAAATTAGATGGTTTGGACGCTCGGAAACCACAAGATCAAGCATTAGACCCAAAACAAACCAAACTACCTTGGAATGGTAAGGTCTCTTCTTATAATGAGGTTATGGCTCTCAACCGCGGATCTACTCATTCTCAAACACTAATAGCTTCTAAATTAAGACGATTCCCACTTAATAACTTGATTTGGATGCTCGGAAATCACGAGATCATGCATTAGACCCAAAAGGAACCAAACTTCCATGGAAAGGGTAGGTATCTCCTTAGAATGAAATTATAACTCTCGACCTTGGAGGAATTCATTACTAAGCATTGATAGCTCCAAAACGAAGACGATTATAAGTAAATTAGATGAGTTGGATGCTTTGAAACCACGAGATAAAGCATTACACTCAAAAGGAACCAAACTACATTGGAATGGGAAGGTCTCTCCCTAGAATGCGGTTATGGCTCTCAACCACAGATCTAATCATTCCCAAGCACAAATAGCTTCTAAATGAAGAAAATTACAAGTAAATTCGACGATTTCAATGCTCGGAAACCACGAGATTAAGCGTTAGACCGAAAAGGAACGAAACTTCCTAGGAATGGAAAGGTCTCTCTGTAGAATGAGGTTATGGCTCTCAGCCTCGGCTCTAATCATTCCCAAGCACTAATAGCTTCTAAATGAAGACGATTGCAAGTAAATTAGATGATTTGGATGCTCGAAAATCACAAGATCAAACATTAGACCCAAATTGAGCCAAACTTCCTACGAATTAAAGGTTTCAATTTAGAATAAAGTTATAACTCTCAACCTTGGTTCTATTCTTTCCCAAACACTAATAGCTTCTAAATGAAGACGATTACAAGTAAATTCGATGATTTCGATGCTCGAAAACCACGAGATCAAAAATTAGACCCAAAAATAACCAAACTTCCTTGGAATGGCAAGGTCTCTCCTTAGAATGATGTCATGGCTTTCAACCTTGCCAATCACTTATAGCTTCAAATCGACGACGATTACAAGTAAACCAAATCATTCTGATGCTCGGAAACCACGAGATCAAGCATTAGACCTAAAAGGAACCAAACTTTCGTGGAATAGGAAGGTCTCTCCTTAGAATGAGGTTATGGCTCTCAACCTTGGTTCTAATCGTTCCCAAGCACTAATAGCATCTAAATGAGGACGATCACAAGTAAATTAGATGATTTGGATGCTCGGAAATCACGGGATCAAGCATTGAACCTGGCAGGAACCAAATTTCGTTGGAATGGGAAGGTCTCTCCTGAGAATGAAGTTACAACTCTTAACCTTGATTTTAATCATTCCCAAGCACCAATAGCCTCTACATGAAGACGATTACAAGTAAATTAGATGGTTTGGACGTTCGAAAACCACAAGATCAAGCATTAGACCCAAAACAAACCAAACTACCTTGGAATGGTACGGTCTCTTCTTATATAAAGGTTATGGCTCTCAACCGCGGATCTACTCATTCCCAAACACTAATAGCTTCTAAATTAAGACGATTCCCAGTTAATAATTTGATTTGGATGCTCGGAAATCACGAGATCATGCATTAGACCCAAAAGGAACCAAACTTCCATGGAAAGGGAAGGTATCTCCTTAGAATTAAATTATAACTCTCGACCTTGGTGGCATTCATTACCAAGCATCGATAGCTCCAAAACGAAGACGATTACAAGTAAATTAGATGAGTTGGATGCTTTGAAACCACGAGATAAAGCATTACACTCAAAAGGAACCAAACTACATTGGAATGGGAAGGTTTCTCCCTAGAATGGGGTTATGGCTCTCAACCACGGATTTAATCATTCCTAAGCACAAATAGCTTCTAAATGAAGACAATTACAGGTAAATTCGACGATTTCAAAGCTCGGAAACCACGAGATCAAGCGTTAGACCCAAAAGGAAAGAAACTTCCTAGGAATGGAAAGGTCTCTCTGTAGAATGAGGATATGGCTCTCAGTCTCGGCTCTAATCATTCCCAAGCACTAATAGCTTCTAAATGAAGACGATTGCAAGTAAATTAGATGATTTGGATGCTCGAAAATCACGAGATCAAACATTAGACCCAAATTAAGCCAAACTTCCTTCGAATTAAAGGTTTCAATTTAGAATGAAGTTATAACTCTCAACCTTGGTTCTAATCTTTCCCAAACACTAACAGCTTCCAAATGAGGACGATCACAAGTAAATTCGATGATTTCGATGCTCGGAAACCACGAGATAAAAAATTAGACCAAAAAATAAGCAAACTTCCTTGGAATGGCAAGGTCTCTCCTTAAAATGATGTCGTGGCTTTCAAGCTTGCCAATCACTAATAGCTTCAAATCGACGATGATTACGAGTAAATTAGATGATTTGGATGCTCGAAAACCACGAGATCAAACATTAGACCCAAAATGAGCCAAACTTCCTTGGAATTAAAGGTTTCAACTTAGATTGAAGTTATAACTCTCAACCTTGGTTTTAAATGAAGACGATTACAAGTAAATTCGATGATTTCGAAGCTCGAAAACCACGAGATCAAAAATTAGACCCAAAAATAACCAAACTTCCTTGGAATGGCAAGGTCTCTCCTTAGAATGATGTCATGGCTTTCAACCTTGCCAATCACTCATAGCTTCAAATCGACGACGATTACAAGTAAACCGAATCATTCTGATGCTCGGAAACGACGAGATCAAGCATTGGACCTAAAAGGAACCAAACTTTCGTGGAATAGGAAGGTCTCCCCTTAGAATGAGGTTATGGCTCTCAACCTTGGTTCTAATCGTTCCCAAGCACTAATAGCATCGAAATGAGGACGATCACAAGTAAATTAGATGATTTGGATGCTCGGAAATCACGAGATCAAGCATTGGACCTGGCAGGAACCAAACTTCGTTGGAATGGGAAGGTCTCTCCTGAGAATGAAGTTACAACTCTCAACCTTGATTTTAATCATTCCCAAGCACCAATAGCCTCTACATGAAGACGATTACAAGTAAATTAAATGGTTTGGACGCTCGGAAACCACAAGATCAAGCATTAGACCCAAAACAAACAAAACTACCTTGGAATGGTAAGGTCTCTTCTTATAATGAGGTTATGGCTCTCAACCGCGGATCTACTCATTCTCAAACACAAATAGCTTCTAAATTAAGACGATTCCCAGTTAATAACTTGATTTGGATGCTCGGAAATCACGAGATCACGCATTAGACCCAAAAGGAACCAAACTTCCATGGAAAGGGAAGGTATCTACTTAGAATAAAATTATAACTCTCGACCTTGGTGGCATTCATTACCAAGCATCAATAGCTCCAAAACGAAGACGATTACAAGTAAATTAGATGAGTTGGATGCTCGGAAATCACGAGATCAAGCGTTAGACCCAAAAGGAACGAAACTTCCTAGGAATGGAAAGGTCTCTCTGTAGAATGAGGTTATGGCTCTCAACCTCAGCCTCGGCTCTAATCATTCCCAAGCACTAATAGCTTCTAAATGAAGACGATTGCCAGTAAATTAGATGATTTGGATGCTCGAAAATCACGAGATCAAACATTAGACCCAAAATGAGCCAAACTTCCTTCGAATTAAAGGTTTCAATTTAGAATGAAGTTATAACTCTCAACCTTGGTTCTAATCTTTCCCAAACACTAACAGCTTCCAAATGACGACGATTACAAGTAAATTCGATGATTTCGATGCTCGGAAACCACGAGATAAGAAATTAGGCCAAAAAATAAGCAAACTTCCTTGGAATGGCAAGGTCTCTCCTTAGAATGATGTCGTGGCTTTCAACCTTGCCAATCACTAATAGCTTCAAATCGACGATGATTACGAGTAAATTAGATGATTTGGATGCTCGAAAACCACGAGATCAAACACTAGACCCAAAATGAGCCAAACTTCCTTCGAATTAAAGGTTTCAAATTAGAATGAAGTTATAACTCTCAACCTTGGTTCTAATCTTTGCTAAACACTAATAGCATCTAAATGAAGACGATTACAAGTAAATTCGATGATTTCGATGCTCGAAAACCACGAGAGCAAAAATTAGACCCAAAAATAACCAAACTTCCTTGGAATGGCAAGGTCTCTCCTTAGAATGATGTCGTGGCTTTCAAGCTTGCCAATCACTAATAGCTTCAAATCGACGATGATTACGAGTAAATTAGATGATTTGGATGCTCGAAAACCACGAGATCAAACATTAGACCCAAAATGAGCCAAACTTCCTTGGAATTAAAGGTTTCAACTTAGATTGAAGTTATAACTCTCAACCTTGGTTCTAAATGAAGACGATTACAAGTAAATTCGATGATTTCGAAGCTCGAAAACCACGAGATCAAAAATTAGACCCAAAAATAACCAAACTTCCTTGGAATGGCAAGGTCTCTCCTTAGAATGATGTCATGGCTTTCAACCTTGCCAATCACTTATAGCTTCAAATCGACGACGATAACAAGTAAACCGAATCATTCTGATGCTCGGAAACGACGAGATCAAGCATTGGACCTAAAAGGAACCAAACTTTCGTGGAATAGGAAGGTCTCTCCTTAGAATGAGGTTATGGCTCTCAACCTTGGTTCTAATCGTTCCCAAGCACTAATAGCATCGAAATGAGGACGATCACAAGTAAATTAGATGATTTGGATGCTCGGAAATCACGAGATCAAGCATTGGACCTGGCAGGAACCAAACTTCGTTGGAATGGGAAGGTCTCTCTGAGAATGAAGTTACAACTCTCAACCTTGATTTTAATCATTCCCAAGCACCAATAGCCTCTACATGAAGACGATTACAAGTAAATTAGATGGTTTGGACGCTCGGAAACCACAAGATCAAGCATTAGACCCAAAACAAACCAAACTACCTTGGAATGGTAAGGTCTCTTCTTATAATGAGGTTATGGCTCTCAACCGCGGATCTACTCATTCTCAAACACAAATAGCTTCTAAATTAAGACGATTCCCAAGCTAATAACTTGATTTGGATGCTCGGAAATCACGAGATCACGCATTAGACCCAAAAGGAACCAAACTTCCATGGAAAGGGAAGGTATCTACTTAGAATAAAATTATAACTCTCGACCTTGGTGGCATTCATTACCAAGCATCAATAGCTCCAAAACGAAGACGATTACAAGTAAATTAGATGAGTTGGATGCTTTGAAACCACGAGATAAAGTATTACACTCAAAAGGAACCAAACTACCTTGGAATAAGAAGGTCTCTCCCTAGAATGGGGTTATGGCTCTCAACCACGGATCTAATCATTCCCAAGCACAAATAGCTTCTAAATGGAGAAAATTACAAGTAAATTCGACGATTTCAATGCTCGGAAATCACGAGATCAAGCGTTAGACCCAAAAGGAAACGAAACTTCCTAGGAATGGAAAGGTCTCTCTGTAGAATGAGGTTATGGCTCTCAGCCTCGGCTCTAATCATTCCCAAGCACTAATAGCTTCTAAATGAAGACGATTGCAAGTAAATTAGATGATTTGGATGCTCGAAAATCACGAGATCAAACATTAGACCCAAAATGAGCCAAACTTCCTTCGAATTAAAGGTTTCAATTTAGAATGAAGTTATAACTCTCAACCTTGGTTCTAATCTTTCCCAAACACTAACAGCTTCCAAATGACGACGATTACAAGTAAATTCGATGATTTCGATGCTCGGAAACCACGAGATAAGAAATTAGGCCAAAAAATAAGCAAACTTCCTTGGAATGGCAAGGTCTCTCCTTAGAATGATGTCGTGGCTTTCAACCTTGCCAATCACTAATAGCTTCAAATCGACGATGATTACGAGTAAATTAGATGATTTGGATGCTCGAAAACCACGAGATCAAACACTAGACCCAAAATGAGCCAAACTTCCTTCGAATTAAAGGTTTCAAATTAGAATGAAGTTATAACTCTCAACCTTGGTTCTAATCTTTGCTAAACACTAATAGCATCTAAATGAAGACGATTACAAGTAAATTCGATGATTTCGATGCTCGAAAACCACGAGAGCAAAAATTAGACCCAAAAATAACCAAACTTCCTTGGAATGGCAAGGTCTCTCCTTAGAATGATGTCGTGGCTTTCAAGCTTGCCAATCACTAATAGCTTCAAATCGACGATGATTACGAGTAAATTAGATGATTTGGATGCTCGAAAACCACGAGATCAAACATTAGACCCAAAATGAGCCAAACTTCCTTGGAATTAAAGGTTTCAACTTAGATTGAAGTTATAACTCTCAACCTTGGTTCTAAATGAAGACGATTACAAGTAAATTCGATGATTTCGAAGCTCGAAAACCACGAGATCAAAAATTAGACCCAAAAATAACCAAACTTCCTTGGAATGGCAAGGTCTCTCCTTAGAATGATGTCATGGCTTTCAACCTTGCCAATCACTTATAGCTTCAAATCGACGACGATAACAAGTAAACCGAATCATTCTGATGCTCGTAAACGACGAGATCAAGCATTGGACCTAAAAGGAACCAAACTTTCGTGGAATAGGAAGGTCTCTCCTTAGAATGAGGTTATGGCTCTCAACCTTGGTTCTAATCGTTCCCAAGCACTAATAGCATCGAAATGAGGACGATCACAAGTAAATTAGATGATTTGGATGCTCGGAAATCACGAGATCAAGCATTGGACCTGGCAGGAACCAAACTTCGTTGGAATGGGAAGGTCTCTCTGAGAATGAAGTTACAACTCTCAACCTTGATTTTAATCATTCCCAAGCACCAATAGCCTCTACATGAAGACGATTACAAGTAAATTAGATGGTTTGGACGCTCGGAAACCACAAGATCAAGCATTAGACCCAAAACAAACCAAACTACCTTGGAATGGTAAGGTCTCTTCTTATAATGAGGTTATGGCTCTCAACCGCGGATCTACTCATTCTCAAACACAAATAGCTTCTAAATTAAGACGATTCCCAGTTAATAACTTGATTTGGATGCTCGGAAATCACGAGATCACGCATTAGACCCAAAAGGAACCAAACTTCCATGGAAAGGGAAGGTATCTACTTAGAATAAAATTATAACTCTCGACCTTGGTGGCATTCATTACCAAGCATCAATAGCTCCAAAACGAAGACGATTACAAGTAAATTAGATGAGTTGGATGCTTTGAAACCACGAGATAAAGTATTACACTCAAAAGGAACCAAACTACCTTGGAATAAGAAGGTCTCTCCCTAGAATGGGGTTATGGCTCTCAACCACGGATCTAATCATTCCCAAGCACAAATAGCTTCTAAATGGAGAAAATTACAAGTAAATTCGACGATTTCAATGCTCGGAAATCACGAGATCAAGCGTTAGACCCAAAAGGAACGAAACTTCCTAGGAATGGAAAGGTCTCTCTCGTAGAATGAGGTTATGGCTCTCACCTCGGCTCTAATCATTCCCAAGCACTATTAGCTTCTAAATGAAGACGATTGCAAGTAAATTAGATGATTTGGATGCTCGAAAACCACGAGATCAAACATTAGACCCAAAATGAGCCAAACTTCCTTCGAATTAAAGGTTTCAATTTAGAATGAAGTTATAACTCTCAACCTTGGTTCTAATCTTTCCCAAACACTAACAGCTTCCCAAATGACGACGAGTACAAAGTAAATTCGATGATTTCGATGCTCGGAAACCACGAGATAAGAAATTAGGCCCAAAAATAAGCAAACTTCCTTGGAATGGCAAGGTCTCTCCTTAGAATGATGTCGTGGCTTTCAACCTTGCCAATCACTAATAGCTTCAAATCGACGATGATTACGAGTAAATTAGATGATTTGGATGCTCGAAAACCACGAGATCAAACACTAGACCCAAAATGAGCCAAACTTCCTTCGAATTAAAGGTTTCAAATTAGAATGAAGTTATAACTCTCAACCTTGGTTCTAATCTTTGCTAAACACTAATAGCATCTAAATGAAGACGATTACAAGTAAATTCGATGATTTCGATGCTCGAAAACCACGAGAGCAAAAATTAGACCCAAAAATAACCAAACTTCCTTGGAATGGCAAGGTCTCTCCTTAGAATGATGTCGTGGCTTTCAACCTTGCCAATCACTAATAGCTTCAAATCGACGATGATTACGAGTAAATTAGATGATTTGGATGCTCGAAAACCACGAGATCAAACATTAGACCCAAAATGAGCCAAACTTCCTTGGAATTAAAGGTTTCAACTTAGATTGAAGTTATAACTCTCAACCTTGGTTCTAAATGAAGACGACATAAGTAAATTCGATGATTTCAAGCTCGAAACCACGAGATCAAAAATTAGACCCAAAAATAACCAAACTTCCTTGGAATGGCAAGGTCTCTCCTTAGAATGATGTCATGGCTTTCAACCTTGCCAATCACTTATAGCTTCAAATCGACGACGATAACAAGTAAACCGAATCATTCTCGATGCTCTAAACGACGAGATCAAGCATCGGACCTAAAAGGAACCAAACTTTCGTGGAATAGGAAGGTCTCTCCTTAGAATGAGGTTATGGCTCTCAACCTTGGTTCTAATCGTTCCCAAGCACTAATAGCATCGAAATGAGGACGATCACAAGTAAATTAGATGATTTGGATGCTCGGAAATCACGAGATCAAGCATTGGACCTGGCAGGAACCAAACTTCGTTGGAATGGGAAGGTCTCTCTGAGAATGAAGTTACAACTCTCAACCTTGATTTTAATCATTCCCAAGCACCAATAGCCTCTACATGAAGACGATTACAAGTAAATTAGATGGTTTGGACGCTCGGAAACCACAAGATCAAGCATTAGACCCAAAACAAACCAAACTACCTTGGAATGGTAAGGTCTCTTCTTATAATGAGGTTATGGCTCTCAACCGCGGATCTACTCATTCTCAAACACAAATAGCTTCTAAATTAAGACGATTCCCGCTAATAACTTGATTTGGATGCTCGGAAATCACGAGATCACGCATTAGACCCAAAAGGAACCAAACTTCCATGGAAAGGGAAGGTATCTACTTAGAATAAAATTATAACTCTCGACCTTGGTGGCATTCATTACCAAGCATCAATAGCTCCAAAACGAAGACGATTACAAGTAAATTAGATGAGTTGGATGCTTTGAAACCACGAGATAAAGTATTACACTCAAAAGGAACCAAACTACCTTGGAATAAGAAGGTCTCTCCCTAGAATGGGGTTATGGCTCTCAACCACGGATCTAATCATTCCCAAGCACAAATAGCTTCTAAATGGAGAAAATTACAAGTAAATTCGACGATTTCAATGCTCGGAAATCACGAGATCAAGCGTTAGACCCAAAAGGAACGAAACTTCCTAGGAATGGAAAGGTCTCTCTGTAGAATGAGGTTATGGCTCTCAGCCTCGGCTCTAATCATTCCCAAGCACTAATAGCTTCTAAATGAAGACGATTGCAAGTAAATTAGATGATTTGGATGCTCGAAAATCACGAGATCAAACATTAGACCCAAAATGAGCCAAACTTCCTTCGAATTAAAGGTTTCAATTTAGAATGAAGTTATAACTCTCAACCTTGGTTCTAATCTTTCCCAAACACTAACAGCTTCCAAATGACGACGATTACAAGTAAATTCGATGATTTCGATGCTCGGAAACCACGAGATAAGAAATTAGGCCCAAAAATAAGCAAACTTCCTTGGAATGGCAAGGTCTCTCCTTAGAATGATGTCGCGGCTTTCAACCTTGCCAATCACTAATAGCTTCAAATCGACGATGATTACGAGTAAATTAGATGATTTGGATGCTCGAAAACCACGAGATCAAACACTAGACCCAAAATGAGCCAAACTTCCTTCGAATTAAAGGTTTCAAATTAGAATGAAGTTATAACTCTCAACCTTGGTTCTAATCTTTGCTAAACACTAATAGCATCTAAATGAAGACGATTATAAGTAAATTCGATGATTTCGATGCTCGAAAACCACGAGAGCAAAAATTAGACCCAAAAATAACCAAACTTCCTTGGAATGGCAAGGTCTCTCCTTAGAATGATGTCGTGGCTTTCAAGCTTGCCAATCACTAATAGCTTCAAATCGACGATGATTACGAGTAAATTAGATGATTTGGATGCTCGAAAACCACGAGATCAAACATTAGACCCAAAATGAGCCAAACTTCCTTGGAATTAAAGGTTTCAACTTAGATTGAAGTTATAACTCTCAACCTTGGTTCTAAATGAAGACGATTACAAGTAAATTCGATGATTTCAAGCTCGAAAACCACGAGATCAAAAATTAGACCCAAAAATAACCAAACTTCCTTGGAATGGCAAGGTCTCTCCTTAGAATGATGTCATGGCTTTCAACCTTGCCAATCACTTATAGCTTCAAATCGACGACGATAACAAGTAAACCGAATCATTCTCGATGCTCTAAACGACGAGATCAAGCATCGACCTAAAAGGAACCAAACTTTCGTGGAATAGGAAGGTCTCTCCTTAGAATGAGGTTATGGCTCTCAACCTTGGTTCTAATCGTTCCCAAGCACTAATAGCATCGAAATGAGGACGATCACAAGTAAATTAGATGATTTGGATGCTCGGAAATCACGAGATCAAGCATCGACCCGGGCAGAACCAAACTTCGTTGAATGGGAAGGTCTCTCCGAGAATGAAGTTACAACTCTCAACCTTGATTTTAATCATTCCCAAGCACCAATAGCCTCTACATGAAGACGATTACAAGTAAATTAGATGGTTTGACGCTCGAAACCACAAGATCAAGCATTAGACCCAAAACAAACCAAACTACCTTGGAATGGTAAGGTCTCTTCTTATAATGAGGTTATGGCTCTCAACCGCGGATCTACTCATTCTCAAACACAAATAGCTTCTAAATTAAGACGATTCCCAGTTAATAACTTGATTTGGATGCTCGGAAATCACGAGATCACGCATTAGACCCAAAAGGAACCAAACTTCCATGGAAAGGGAAGGTATCTACTTAGAATAAAATTATAACTCTCGACCTTGGTGGCATTCATTACCAAGCATCAATAGCTCCAAAACGAAGACGATTACAAGTAAATTAGATGAGTTGGATGCTTTGAAACCACGAGATAAAGTATTACACTCAAAAGGAACCAAACTACCTTGGAATAAGAAGGTCTCTCCCTAGAATGGGGTTATGGCTCTCAACCACGGATCTAATCATTCCCAAGCACAAATAGCTTCTAAATGGAGAAAATTACAAGTAAATTCGACGATTTCAATGCTCGGAAATCACGAGATCAAGCGTTAGACCCAAAAGGAACGAAACTTCCTAGGAATGGAAAGGTCTCTCTGTAGAATGAGGTTATGGCTCTCAGCCTCGGCTCTAATCATTCCCAAGCACTAATAGCTTCTAAATGAAGACGATTGCAAGTAAATTAGATGATTTGGATGCTCGAAAACCACGAGATCAAACATTAGACCCAAAATGAGCCAAACTTCCTTCGAATTAAAGGTTTCAATTTAGAATGAAGTTATAACTCTCAACCTTGGTTCTAATCTTTCCCAAACACTAACAGCTTCCAAATGACGACGATTACAAGTAAATTCGATGATTTCGATGCTCGGAAACCACGAGATAAGAAATTAGGCCCAAAAATAAGCAAACTTCCTTGGAATGGCAAGGTCTCTCCTTAGAATGATGTCGTGGCTTTCAACCTTGCCAATCACTAATAGCTTCAAATCGACGATGATTACGAGTAAATTAGATGATTTGGATGCTCGAAAACCACGAGATCAAACACTAGACCCAAAATGAGCCAAACTTCCTTCGAATTAAAGGTTTCAAATTAGAATGAAGTTATAACTCTCAACCTTGGTTCTAATCTTTGCTAAACACTAATAGCATCTAAATGAAGACGACATAAGTAAATTCGATGATTTCGATGCTCGAAAACCACGAGAGCAAAAATTAGACCCAAAAATAACCAAACTTCCTTGGAATGGGAAGGTCTCTCCTTAGAATGATGTCGTGGCTTTCAACCTTGCCAATCACTAATAGCTTCAAATCGACGATGATTACGAGTAAATTAGATGATTTGGATGCTCGAAAACCACGAGATCAAACATTAGACCCAAAATGAGCCAAACTTCCTTGGAATTAAAGGTTTCAACTTAGATTGAAGTTATAACTCTCAACCTTGGTTCTAAATGAAGACGACATAAGTAAATTCGATGATTTCAAGCTCGAAAACCACGAGATCAAAAATTAGACCCAAAAATAACCAAACTTCCTTGGAATGGCAAGGTCTCTCCTTAGAATGATGTCATGGCTTTCAACCTTGCCAATCACTTATAGCTTCAAATCGACGACGATAACAAGTAAACCGAATCATTCTCGATGCTCTAAACGACGAGATCAAGCATCGGACCTAAAAGGAACCAAACTTTCGTGGAATAGGAAGGTCTCTCCTTAGAATGAGGTTATGGCTCTCAACCTTGGTTCTAATCGTTCCCAAGCACTAATAGCATCGAAATGAGGACGATCACAAGTAAATTAGATGATTTGGATGCTCGGAAATCACGAGATCAAGCATTGGACCTGGCAGGAACCAAACTTCGTTGGAATGGGAAGGTCTCTCTGAGAATGAAGTTACAACTCTCAACCTTGATTTTAATCATTCCCAAGCACCAATAGCCTCTACATGAAGACGATTACAAGTAAATTAGATGGTTTGGACGCTCGGAAACCACAAGATCAAGCATTAGACCCAAAACAAACCAAACTACCTTGGAATGGTAAGGTCTCTTCTTATAATGAGGTTATGGCTCTCAACCGCGGATCTACTCATTCTCAAACACAAATAGCTTCTAAATTAAGACGATTCCCAGTTAATAACTTGATTTGGATGCTCGGAAATCACGAGATCACGCATTAGACCCAAAAGGAACCAAACTTCCATGGAAAGGGAAGGTATCTACTTAGAATAAAATTATAACTCTCGACCTTGGTGGCATTCATTACCAAGCATCAATAGCTCCAAAACGAAGACGATTACAAGTAAATTAGATGAGTTGGATGCTTTGAAACCACGAGATAAAGTATTACACTCAAAAGGAACCAAACTACCTTGGAATAAGAAGGTCTCTCCCTAGAATGGGGTTATGGCTCTCAACCACGGATCTAATCATTCCCAAGCACAAATAGCTTCTAAATGGAGAAAATTACAAGTAAATTCGACGATTTCAATGCTCGGAAATCACGAGATCAAGCGTTAGACCCAAAAGGAACGAAACTTCCTAGGAATGGAAAGGTCTCTCTCAGAGAATGAGGTTATGGCTCTCACCTCGGCTCTAATCATTCCCAAGCACTAATAGCTTCTAAATGAAGACGATTGCAAGTAAATTAGATGATTTGGATGCTCGAAAATCACGAGATCAAACATTAGACCCAAAATGAGCCAAACTTCCTTCGAATTAAAGGTTTCAAATTAGAATGAAGTTATAACTCTCAACCTTGGTTCTAATCTTTCCCAAACACTAACAGCTTTCCAAATGACGACGATTACAAGTAAATTCGATGATTTCGATGCTCGGAAACCACGAGATAAGAAATTAGGCCCAAAAATAAGCAAACTTCCTTGGAATGGCAAGGTCTCTCCTTAGAATGATGTCGCGGCTTTCAACCTTGCCAATCACTAATAGCTTCAAATCGACGATGATTACGAGTAAATTAGATGATTTGGATGCTCGAAAACCACGAGATCAAACACTAGACCCAAAATGAGCCAAACTTCCTTCGAATTAAAGGTTTCAAATTAGAATGAAGTTATAACTCAACCTTGGTTCTAATCTTTGCTAAACACTAATAGCATCTAAATGAAGACGACATAAAGTAAATTCGATGATTTCGATGCTCGAAACCACGAGAGCAAAAATTAGACCCAAAAATAACCAAACTTCCTTGGAATGGCAAGGTCTCTCCTTAGAATGATGTCGTGGCTTTCAAGCTTGCCAATCACTAATAGCTTCAAATCGACGATGATTACGAGTAAATTAGATGATTTGGATGCTCGAAAACCACGAGATCAAACATTAGACCCAAAATGAGCCAAACTTCCTTGGAATTAAAGGTTTCAACTTAGATTGAAGTTATAACTCTCAACCTTGGTTCTAAATGAAGACGATTACAAGTAAATTCGATGATTTCAAGCTCGAAAACCACGAGATCAAAAATTAGACCCAAAAATAACCAAACTTCCTTGGAATGGCAAGGTCTCTCCTTAGAATGATGTCATGGCTTTCAACCTTGCCAATCACTTATAGCTTCAAATCGACGACGATAACAAGTAAACCGAATCATTCTGATGCTCGGAAACGACGAGATCAAGCATTGGACCTAAAAGGAACCAAACTTTCGTGGAATAGGAAGGTCTCTCCTTAGAATGAGGTTATGGCTCTCAACCTTGGTTCTAATCGTTCCCAAGCACTAATAGCATCGAAATGAGGACGATCACAAGTAAATTAGATGATTTGGATGCTCGGAAATCACGAGATCAAGCATCGACCCGGGCAGAACCAAACTTCGTTGAATGGGAAGGTCTCTCCGAGAATGAAGTTACAACTCTCAACCTTGATTTTAATCATTCCCAAGCACCAATAGCCTCTACATGAAGACGATTACAAGTAAATTAGATGGTTTGGACGTTCGAAAACCACAAGATCAAGCATTAGACCCAAAACAAACCAAACTACCTTGGAATGGTAAGGTCTCTTCTTATAATGAGGTTATGGCTCTCAACCGCGGATCTACTCATTCTCAAACACAAATAGCTTCTAAATTAAGACGATTCCCAGTTAATAACTTGATTTGGATGCTCGGAAATCACGAGATCACGCATTAGACCCAAAAGGAACCAAACTTCCATGGAAAGGGAAGGTATCTACTTAGAATAAAATTATAACTCTCGACCTTGGTGGCATTCATTACCAAGCATCAATAGCTCCAAAACGAAGACGATTACAAGTAAATTAGATGAGTTGGATGCTTTGAAACCACGAGATAAAGTATATTACACTCAAAAGGAACCAAACTACCTTGGAATAAGAAGGTCTCTCCCTAGAATGGGGTTATGGCTCTCAACCACGGATCTAATCATTCCCAAGCACAAATAGCTTCTAAATGGAGAAAATTACAAGTAAATTCGACGATTTCAATGCTCGAAATCACGAGATCAAGCGTTAGGACCCAAAAGGAACGAAACTTCCTAGGAATGGAAAGGTCTCTCTCGTAGAATGAGGTTATGGCTCTCACTTCGGCTCTAATCATTCCCAAGCACTAATAGCTTCTAAATGAAGACGATTGCAAGTAAATTAGATGATTTGGATGCTCGAAAATCACGAGATCAAACATTAGACCCAAAATGAGCCAAACTTCCTTCGAATTAAAGGTTTCAATTTAGAATGAAGTTATAACTCTCAACCTTGGTTCTAATCTTTCCCAAACACTAACAGCTTCCAAATGACGACGATTACAAGTAAATTCGATGATTTCGATGCTCGGAAACCACGAGATAAGAAATTAGGCCCAAAAATAAGCAAACTTCCTTGGAATGGCAAGGTCTCTCCTTAGAATGATGTCGTGGCTTTCAACCTTGCCAATCACTAATAGCTTCAAATCGACGATGATTACGAGTAAATTAGATGATTTGGATGCTCGAAAACCACGAGATCAAACACTAGACCCAAAATGAGCCAAACTTCCTTCGAATTAAAGGTTTCAAATTAGAATGAAGTTATAACTCTCAACCTTGGTTCTAATCTTTGCTAAACACTAATAGCATCTAAATGAAGACGACATAAAGTAAATTCGATGATTTCGATGCTCGAAAACCACGAGAGCAAAAATTAGACCCAAAAATAACCAAACTTCCTTGGAATGGCAAGGTCTCTCCTTAGAATGATGTCGTGGCTTTCAAGCTTGCCAATCACTAATAGCTTCAAATCGACGATGATTACGAGTAAATTAGATGATTTGGATGCTCGAAAACCACGAGATCAAACATTAGACCCAAAATGAGCCAAACTTCCTTGGAATTAAAGGTTTCAACTTAGATTGAAGTTATAACTCTCAACCTTGGTTCTAAATGAAGACGATTATAAGTAAATTCGATGATTTCAAGCTCGAAAACCACGAGATCAAAAATTAGACCCAAAAATAACCAAACTTCCTTGGAATGGCAAGGTCTCTCCTTAGAATGATGTCATGGCTTTCAACCTTGCCAATCACTTATAGCTTCAAATCGACGACGATAACAAGTAAACCGAATCATTCTGATGCTCGGAAACGACGAGATCAAGCATCGGACCTAAAAGGAACCAAACTTTCGTGGAATAGGAAGGTCTCTCCTTAGAATGAGGTTATGGCTCTCAACCTTGGTTCTAATCGCTCCCAAGCACTAATAGCATCGAAATGAGGACGATCACAAGTAAATTAGATGATTTGGATGCTCGGAAATCACGAGATCAAGCATCGACCCGGCAGAACCAAACTTCGTTGGAATGGGAAGGTCTCTCCGAGAATGAAGTTACAACTCTCAACCTTGATTTTAATCATTCCCAAGCACCAATAGCCTCTACATGAAGACGATTACAAGTAAATTAGATGGTTTGACGCTCTAAACCACAAGATCAAGCATTAGACCCAAAACAAACCAAACTACCTTGGAATGGTAAGGTCTCTTCTTATAATGAGGTTATGGCTCTCAACCGCGGATCTACTCATTCTCAAACACAAATAGCTTCTAAATTAAGACGATTCCCAGCTAATAACTTGATTTGGATGCTCGGAAATCACGAGATCACGCATTAGACCCAAAAGGAACCAAACTTCCATGGAAAGGGAAGGTATCTACTTAGAATAAAATTATAACTCTCGACCTTGGTGGCATTCATTACCAAGCATCAATAGCTCCAAAACGAAGACGATTACAAGTAAATTAGATGAGTTGGATGCTTTGAAACCACGAGATAAAGTATTACACTCAAAAGGAACCAAACTACCTTGGAATAAGAAGGTCTCTCCCTAGAATGGGGTTATGGCTCTCAACCACGGATCTAATCATTCCCAAGCACAAATAGCTTCTAAATGGAGAAAATTACAAGTAAATTCGACGATTTCAATGCTCGGAAATCACGAGATCAAGCGTTAGACCCAAAAGGAACGAAACTTCCTAGGAATGGAAAGGTCTCTCTCGTAGAATGAGGTTATGGCTCTCACCCTCGGCTCTAATCATTCCCAAGCACTATTAGCTTCTAAATGAAGACGATTGCAAGTAAATTAGATGATTTGGATGCTCGAAAACCACGAGATCAAACATTAGACCCAAAATGAGCCAAACTTCCTTCGAATTAAAGGTTTCAATTTAGAATGAAGTTATAACTCTCAACCTTGGTTCTAATCTTTCCCAAACACTAACAGCCTTCCAAATGACGACGACATAAGTAAATTCGATGATTTCGATGCTCGGAAACCACGAGATAAGAAATTAGGCCCAAAAATAAGCAAACTTCCTTGGAATGGCAAGGTCTCTCCTTAGAATGATGTCGGGCTTTCAACCTTGCCAATCACTAATAGCTTCAAATCGACGATGATTACGAGTAAATTAGATGATTTGGATGCTCGAAACCACGAGATCAAACACTAGACCCAAAATGAGCCAAACTTCCTTCGAATTAAAGGTTTCAAATTAGAATGAAGTTATAACTCAACCTTGGTTCTAATCTTTGCTAAACACTAATAGCATCTAAATGAAGACGACATAAAGTAAATTCGATGATTTCGATGCTCGAAAACCACGAGAGCAAAAATTAGACCCAAAAATAACCAAACTTCCTTGGAATGGCAAGGTCTCTCCTTAGAATGATGTCGTGGCTTTCAAGCTTGCCAATCACTAATAGCTTCAAATCGACGATGATTACGAGTAAATTAGATGATTTGGATGCTCGAAACCACGAGATCAAACATTAGACCCAAAATGAGCCAAACTTCCTTGGAATTAAAGGTTTCAACTTAGATTGAAGTTATAACTCTCAACCTTGGTTCTAAATGAAGACGACATAAGTAAATTCGATGATTTCAAGCTCGAAAACCGCGAGATCAAAAATTAGACCCAAAAATAACCAAACTTCCTTGGAATGGCAAGGTCTCTCCTTAGAATGATGTCATGGCTTTCAACCTTGCCAATCACTTATAGCTTCAAATCGACGACGATAACAAGTAAACCGAATCATTCTCGATGCTCTAAACGACGAGATCAAGCATTGGACCTAAAAGGAACCAAACTTTCGTGGAATAGGAAGGTCTCTCCTTAGAATGAGGTTATGGCTCTCAACCTTGGTTCTAATCGTTCCCAAGCACTAATAGCATCGAAATGAGGACGATCACAAGTAAATTAGATGATTTGGATGCTCGGAAATCACGAGATCAAGCATTGGACCTGGCAGGAACCAAACTTCGTTGGAATGGGAAGGTCTCTCTGAGAATGAAGTTACAACTCTCAACCTTGATTTTAATCATTCCCAAGCACCAATAGCCTCTACATGAAGACGATTACAAGTAAATTAGATGGTTTGGACGCTCGGAAACCACAAGATCAAGCATTAGACCCAAAACAAACCAAACTACCTTGGAATGGTAAGGTCTCTTCTTATAATGAGGTTATGGCTCTCAACCGCGGATCTACTCATTCTCAAACACAAATAGCTTCTAAATTAAGACGATTCCCAGTTAATAACTTGATTTGGATGCTCGGAAATCACGAGATCACGCATTAGACCCAAAAGGAACCAAACTTCCATGGAAAGGGAAGGTATCTACTTAGAATAAAATTATAACTCTCGACCTTGGTGGCATTCATTACCAAGCATCAATAGCTCCAAAACGAAGACGATTACAAGTAAATTAGATGAGTTGGATGCTTTGAAACCACGAGATAAAGTATTACACTCAAAAGGAACCAAACTACCTTGGAATAAGAAGGTCTCTCCCTAGAATGGGGTTATGGCTCTCAACCACGGATCTAATCATTCCCAAGCACAAATAGCTTCTAAATGGAGAAAATTACAAGTAAATTCGACGATTTCAATGCTCGGAAATCACGAGATCAAGCGTTAGACCCAAAAGGAACGAAACTTCCTAGGAATGGAAAGGTCTCTCTCGTAGAATGAGGTTATGGCTCTCACCTCGGCTCTAATCATTCCCAAGCACTAATAGCTTCTAAATGAAGACGATTGCAAGTAAATTAGATGATTTGGATGCTCGAAAATCACGAGATCAAACATTAGACCCAAAATGAGCCAAACTTCCTTCGAATTAAAGGTTTCAATTTAGAATGAAGTTATAACTCTCAACCTTGGTTCTAATCTTTCCCAAACACTAACAGCCTTCCAAATGACGACGACATAAGTAAATTCGATGATTTCGATGCTCGAACCACGAGATAAGAAATTAGGCCCAAAAATAAGCAAACTTCCTTGGAATGGCAAGGTCTCTCCTTAGAATGATGTCGTGGCTTTCAACCTTGCCAATCACTAATAGCTTCAAATCGACGATGATTACGAGTAAATTAGATGATTTGGATGCTCGAAACCACGAGATCAAACACTAGACCCAAAATGAGCCAAACTTCCTTCGAATTAAAGGTTTCAAATTAGAATGAAGTTATAACTCAACCTTGGTTCTAATCTTTGCTAAACACTAATAGCATCTAAATGAAGACGACATAAGTAAATTCGATGATTTCGATGCTCGAAAACCACGAGAGCAAAAATTAGACCCAAAAATAACCAAACTTCCTTGGAATGGGAAGGTCTCTCCTTAGAATGATGTCGTGGCTTTCAACCTTGCCAATCACTAATAGCTTTCAAATCGACGATGATTACGAGTAAATTAGATGATTTGGATGCTCGAAAACCACGAGATCAAACATTAGACCCAAAATGAGCCAAACTTCCTTGGAATTAAAGGTTTCAACTTAGATTGAAGTTATAACTCTCAACCTTGGTTCTAAATGAAGACGACATAAGTAAATTCGATGATTTCAAGCTCGAAACCACGAGATCAAAAATTAGACCCAAAATAACCAAACTTCCTTGGAATGGCAAGGTCTCTCCTTAGAATGATGTCATGGCTTTCAACCTTGCCAATCACTTATAGCTTCAAATCGACGACGATAACAAGTAAACCGAATCATTCTCGATGCTCTAAACGACGAGATCAAGCATTGGACCTAAAAGGAACCAAACTTTCGTGGAATAGGAAGGTCTCTCCTTAGAATGAGGTTATGGCTCTCAACCTTGGTTCTAATCGTTCCCAAGCACTAATAGCATCGAAATGAGGACGATCACAAGTAAATTAGATGATTTGGATGCTCGGAAATCACGAGATCAAGCATCGACCCGGCAGAACCAAACTTCGTTGGAATGGGAAGGTCTCTCCGAGAATGAAGTTACAACTCTCAACCTTGATTTTAATCATTCCCAAGCACCAATAGCCTCTACATGAAGACGATTACAAGTAAATTAGATGGTTTGGACGCCTAAACCACAAGATCAAGCATTAGACCCAAAACAAACCAAACTACCTTGGAATGGTAAGGTCTCTTCTTATAATGAGGTTATGGCTCTCAACCGCGGATCTACTCATTCTCAAACACAAATAGCTTCTAAATTAAGACGATTCCCAGCTAATAACTTGATTTGGATGCTCGGAAATCACGAGATCACGCATTAGACCCAAAAGGAACCAAACTTCCATGGAAAGGGAAGGTATCTACTTAGAATAAAATTATAACTCTCGACCTTGGTGGCATTCATTACCAAGCATCAATAGCTCCAAAACGAAGACGATTACAAGTAAATTAGATGAGTTGGATGCTTTGAAACCACGAGATAAAGTATTACACTCAAAAGGAACCAAACTACCTTGGAATAAGAAGGTCTCTCCCTAGAATGGGGTTATGGCTCTCAACCACGGATCTAATCATTCCCAAGCACAAATAGCTTCTAAATGGAGAAAATTACAAGTAAATTCGACGATTTCAATGCTCGGAAATCACGAGATCAAGCGTTAGACCCAAAAGGAACGAAACTTCCTAGGAATGGAAAGGTCTCTCTCGTAGAATGAGGTTATGGCTCTCACCCTCGGCTCTAATCATTCCCAAGCACTAATAGCTTCTAAATGAAGACGATTGCAAGTAAATTAGATGATTTGGATGCTCGAAAATCACGAGATCAAACATTAGACCCAAAATGAGCCAAACTTCCTTCGAATTAAAGGTTTCAATTTAGAATGAAGTTATAACTCTCAACCTTGGTTCTAATCTTTCCCAAACACTAACAGCTTTCCAAATGACGACGATTATAAGTAAATTCGATGATTTCGATGCTCGGAAACCACGAGATAAGAAATTAGGCCCAAAAATAAGCAAACTTCCTTGGAATGGCAAGGTCTCTCCTTAGAATGATGTCGTGGCTTTCAACCTTGCCAATCACTAATAGCTTCAAATCGACGATGATTACGAGTAAATTAGATGATTTGGATGCTCGAAACCACGAGATCAAACACTAGACCCAAAATGAGCCAAACTTCCTTCGAATTAAAGGTTTCAAATTAGAATGAAGTTATAACTCTCAACCTTGGTTCTAATCTTTGCTAAACACTAATAGCATCTAAATGAAGACGACATAAGTAAATTCGATGATTTCGATGCTCGAAACCACGAGAGCAAAAATTAGACCCAAAATAACCAAACTTCCTTGGAATGGCAAGGTCTCTCCTTAGAATGATGTCGTGGCTTTCAACCTTGCCAATCACTAATAGCTTCAAATCGACGATGATTACGAGTAAATTAGATGATTTGGATGCTCGAAAACCACGAGATCAAACATTAGACCCAAAATGAGCCAAACTTCCTTGGAATTAAAGGTTTCAACTTAGATTGAAGTTATAACTCTCAACCTGGTTCTAAATGAAGACGATTACAAGTAAATTCGATGATTTCAAGCTCGAAAACCACGAGATCAAAAATTAGACCCAAAAATAACCAAACTTCCTTGGAATGGCAAGGTCTCTCCTTAGAATGATGTCATGGCTTTCAACCTTGCCAATCACTTATAGCTTCAAATCGACGACGATAACAAGTAAACCGAATCATTCTCGATGCTCTAAACGACGAGATCAAGCATCGACCTAAAAGGAACCAAACTTTCGTGGAATAGGAAGGTCTCTCCTTAGAATGAGGTTATGGCTCTCAACCTTGGTTCTAATCGCTCCCAAGCACTAATAGCATCGAAATGAGGACGATCACAAGTAAATTAGATGATTTGGATGCTCTGGAAATCACGAGATCAAGCATTGGACCTGGCAGGAACCAAACTTCGTTGGAATGGGAAGGTCTCTCTGAGAATGAAGTTACAACTCTCAACCTTGATTTTAATCATTCCCAAGCACCAATAGCCTCTACATGAAGACGATTACAAGTAAATTAGATGGTTTGACGCTCGGAAACCACAAGATCAAGCATTAGACCCAAAACAAACCAAACTACCTTGGAATGGTAAGGTCTCTTCTTATAATGAGGTTATGGCTCTCAACCGCGGATCTACTCATTCTCAAACACAAATAGCTTCTAAATTAAGACGATTCCCGCTAATAACTTGATTTGGATGCTCGGAAATCACGAGATCACGCATTAGACCCAAAAGGAACCAAACTTCCATGGAAAGGGAAGGTATCTACTTAGAATAAAATTATAACTCTCGACCTTGGTGGCATTCATTACCAAGCATCAATAGCTCCAAAACGAAGACGATTACAAGTAAATTAGATGAGTTGGATGCTTTGAAACCACGAGATAAAGTATTACACTCAAAAGGAACCAAACTACCTTGGAATAAGAAGGTCTCTCCCTAGAATGGGGTTATGGCTCTCAACCACGGATCTAATCATTCCCAAGCACAAATAGCTTCTAAATGGAGAAAATTACAAGTAAATTCGACGATTTCAATGCTCGAAAACCACGAGATCAAGCTGTTAGACCCAAAAGGAACGAAACTTCCTAGGAATGGAAAGGTCTCTCTCGTAGAATGAGGTTATGGCTCTCACCTCGGCTCTAATCATTCCCAAGCACTAATAGCTTCTAAATGAAGACGATTGCAAGTAAATTAGATGATTTGGATGCTCGAAAATCACGAGATCAAACATTAGACCCAAAATGAGCCAAACTTCCTTCGAATTAAAGGTTTCAATTTAGAATGAAGTTATAACTCTCAACCTTGGTTCTAATCTTTCCCAAACACTAACAGCTTTCCAAATGACGACGACATACAAGTAAATTCGATGATTTCGATGCTCTGAAACCACGAGATAAGAAATTAGGCCCAAAAATAAGCAAACTTCCTTGGAATGGCAAGGTCTCTCCTTAGAATGATGTCGTGGCTTTCAACCTTGCCAATCACTAATAGCTTCAAATCGACGATGATTACGAGTAAATTAGATGATTTGGATGCTCGAAAACCACGAGATCAAACACTAGACCCAAAATGAGCCAAACTTCCTTCGAATTAAAGGTTTCAAATTAGAATGAAGTTATAACTCTCAACCTTGGTTCTAATCTTGCTAATCTTGCTAAACACTAATAGCATCTAAATGAAGACGATTACAAGTAAATTCGATGATTTCGATGCTCGAAAACCACGAGAGCAAAAATTAGACCCAAAAATAACCAAACTTCCTTGGAATGGCAAGGTCTCTCCTTAGAATGATGTCGTGGCTTTCAACCTTGCCAATCACTAATAGCTTCAAATCGACGATGATTACGAGTAAATTAGATGATTTGGATGCTCGAAAACCACGAGATCAAACATTAGACCCAAAATGAGCCAAACTTCCTTGGAATTAAAGGTTTCAACTTAGATTGAAGTTATAACTCTCAACCTTGGTTCTAAATGAAGACGATTAAGTAAATTCGATGATTTCAAGCTCGAAAACCACGAGATCAAAAAATTAGACCCAAAAATAACCAAACTTCCTTGGAATGGCAAGGTCTCTCCTTAGAATGATGTCATGGCTTTCAACCTTGCCAATCACTTATAGCTTCAAATCGACGACGATAACAAGTAAACCGAATCATTCTCGATGCTCTAAACGACGAGATCAAGCATCGGACCTAAAAGGAACCAAACTTTCGTGGAATAGGAAGGTCTCTCCTTAGAATGAGGTTATGGCTCTCAACCTTGGTTCTAATCGCTCCCAAGCACTAATAGCATCGAAATGAGGACGATCACAAGTAAATTAGATGATTTGGATGCTCGAAATCACGAGATCAAGCATCGACCCGGCAGAACCAAACTTCGTTGAATGGGAAGGTCTCTCCGAGAATGAAGTTACAACTCTCAACCTTGATTTTAATCATTCCCAAGCACCAATAGCCTCTACATGAAGACGATTACAAGTAAATTAGATGGTTTGGACGCCTAAACCACAAGATCAAGCATTAGACCCAAAACAAACCAAACTACCTTGGAATGGTAAGGTCTCTTCTTATAATGAGGTTATGGCTCTCAACCGCGGATCTACTCATTCTCAAACACAAATAGCTTCTAAATTAAGACGATTCCCAGCTAATAACTTGATTTGGATGCTCGGAAATCACGAGATCACGCATTAGACCCAAAAGGAACCAAACTTCCATGGAAAGGGAAGGTATCTACTTAGAATAAAATTATAACTCTCGACCTTGGTGGCATTCATTACCAAGCATCAATAGCTCCAAAACGAAGACGATTACAAGTAAATTAGATGAGTTGGATGCTTTGAAACCACGAGATAAAGTATTACACTCAAAAGGAACCAAACTACCTTGGAATAAGAAGGTCTCTCCCTAGAATGGGGTTATGGCTCTCAACCACGGATCTAATCATTCCCAAGCACAAATAGCTTCTAAATGGAGAAAATTACAAGTAAATTCGACGATTTCAATGCTCTAAAATCACGAGATCAAGCGTTAGACCCAAAAGGAACGAAACTTCCTAGGAATGGAAAGGTCTCTCTCGTAGAATGAGGTTATGGCTCTCACCTCGGCTCTAATCATTCCCAAGCACTAATAGCTTCTAAATGAAGACGATTGCAAGTAAATTAGATGATTTGGATGCTCGAAAATCACGAGATCAAACATTAGACCCAAAATGAGCCAAACTTCCTTCGAATTAAAGGTTTCAATTTAGAATGAAGTTATAACTCTCAACCTTGGTTCTAATCTTTCCCAAACACTAACAGCCTTCCAAATGACGACGATTATAAGTAAATTCGATGATTTCGATGCTCTGAAACCACGAGATAAGAAATTAGGCCCAAAAATAAGCAAACTTCCTTGGAATGGCAAGGTCTCTCCTTAGAATGATGTCGTGGCTTTCAACCTTGCCAATCACTAATAGCTTCAAATCGACGATGATTACGAGTAAATTAGATGATTTGGATGCTCGAAACCACGAGATCAAACACTAGACCCAAAATGAGCCAAACTTCCTTCGAATTAAAGGTTTCAAATTAGAATGAAGTTATAACTCTCAACCTTGGTTCTAATCTTTGCTAAACACTAATAGCATCTAAATGAAGACGACATAAGTAAATTCGATGATTTCGATGCTCGAAACCACGAGAGCAAAAATTAGACCCAAAAATAACCAAACTTCCTTGGAATGGCAAGGTCTCTCCTTAGAATGATGTCGTGGCTTTCAACCTTGCCAATCACTAATAGCTTCAAATCGACGATGATTACGAGTAAATTAGATGATTTGGATGCTCGAAACCACGAGATCAAACATTAGACCCAAAATGAGCCAAACTTCCTTGGAATTAAAGGTTTCAACTTAGATTGAAGTTATAACTCTCAACCTTGGTTCTAAATGAAGACGATTACAAGTAAATTCGATGATTTCAAGCTCGAAAACCACGAGATCAAAAAATTAGACCCAAAAATAACCAAACTTCCTTGGAATGGCAAGGTCTCTCCTTAGAATGATGTCATGGCTTTCAACCTTGCCAATCACTTATAGCTTCAAATCGACGACGATAACAAGTAAACCGAATCATTCTCGATGCTCTAAACGACGAGATCAAGCATTGGACCTAAAAGGAACCAAACTTTCGTGGAATAGGAAGGTCTCTCCTTAGAATGAGGTTATGGCTCTCAACCTTGGTTCTAATCGTTCCCAAGCACTAATAGCATCGAAATGAGGACGATCACAAGTAAATTAGATGATTTGGATGCTCGGAAATCACGAGATCAAGCATCGACCCGGCAGAACCAAACTTCGTTGAATGGGAAGGTCTCTCCGAGAATGAAGTTACAACTCTCAACCTTGATTTTAATCTCATTCCCAAGCACCAATAGCCTCTACATGAAGACGATTACAAGTAAATTAGATGGTTTGGACGCTCGGAAACCACAAGATCAAGCATTAGACCCAAAACAAACCAAACTACCTTGGAATGGTAAGGTCTCTTCTTATAATGAGGTTATGGCTCTCAACCGCGGATCTACTCATTCTCAAACACAAATAGCTTCTAAATTAAGACGATTCCCAGTTAATAACTTGATTTGGATGCTCGGAAATCACGAGATCACGCATTAGACCCAAAAGGAACCAAACTTCCATGGAAAGGGAAGGTATCTACTTAGAATAAAATTATAACTCTCGACCTTGGCGGCATTCATTACCAAGCATCAATAGCTCCAAAACGAAGACGATTACAAGTAAATTAGATGAGTTGGATGCTTTGAAACCACGAGATAAAGTATTACACTCAAAAGGAACCAAACTACCTTGGAATAAGAAGGTCTCTCCCTAGAATGGGGTTATGGCTCTCAACCACGGATCTAATCATTCCCAAGCACAAATAGCTTCTAAATGGAGAAAATTACAAGTAAATTCGACGATTTCAATGCTCGGAAATCACGAGATCAAGCGTTAGACCCAAAAGGAACGAAACTTCCTAGGAATGGAAAGGTCTCTCCGTAGAATGAGGTTATGGCTCTCACCTCGGCTCTAATCATTCCCAAGCACTAATAGCTTCTAAATGAAGACGATTGCAAGTAAATTAGATGATTTGGATGCTCGAAAATCACGAGATCAAACATTAGACCCAAAATGAGCCAAACTTCCTTCGAATTAAAGGTTTCAATTTAGAATGAAGTTATAACTCTCAACCTTGGTTCTAATCTTTCCCAAACACTAACAGCTTCCAAATGACGACGATTACAAGTAAATTCGATGATTTCGATGCTCGAAACCACGAGATAAGAAATTAGGCCCAAAAATAAGCAAACTTCCTTGGAATGGCAAGGTCTCTCCTTAGAATGATGTCGTGGCTTTCAACCTTGCCAATCACTAATAGCTTCAAATCGACGATGATTACGAGTAAATTAGATGATTTGGATGCTCGAAAACCACGAGATCAAACACTAGACCCAAAATGAGCCAAACTTCCTTCGAATTAAAGGTTTCAAATTAGAATGAAGTTATAACTCTCAACCTTGGTTCTAATCTTTGCTAAACACTAATAGCATCTAAATGAAGACGACATAAGTAAATTCGATGATTTCGATGCTCGAAAACCACGAGAGCAAAAATTAGACCCAAAAATAACCAAACTTCCTTGGAATGGCAAGGTCTCTCCTTAGAATGATGTCGTGGCTTTCAACCTTGCCAATCACTAATAGCTTCAAATCGACGATGATTACGAGTAAATTAGATGATTTGATGCTCGAAAACCACGAGATCAAACATTAGACCCAAAATGAGCCAAACTTCCTTGGAATTAAAGGTTTCAACTTAGATTGAAGTTATAACTCTCAACCTTGGTTCTAAATGAAGACGACATAAGTAAATTCGATGATTTCAAGCTCGAAAACCACGAGATCAAAAATTAGACCCAAAAATAACCAAACTTCCTTGGAATGGCAAGGTCTCTCCTTAGAATGATGTCATGGCTTTCAACCTTGCCAATCACTTATAGCTTCAAATCGACGACGATAACAAGTAAACCGAATCATTCTCGATGCTCTAAACGACGAGATCAAGCATCGACCTAAAAGGAACCAAACTTTCGTGGAATAGGAAGGTCTCTCCTTAGAATGAGGTTATGGCTCTCAACCTTGGTTCTAATCGTTCCCAAGCACTAATAGCATCGAAATGAGGACGATCACAAGTAAATTAGATGATTTGGATGCTCGGAAATCACGAGATCAAGCATCGACCCGGCAGAACCAAACTTCGTTGGAATGGGAAGGTCTCTCTCGAGAATGAAGTTACAACTCTCAACCTTGATTTTAATCATTCCCAAGCACCAATAGCCTCTACATGAAGACGATTACAAGTAAATTAGATGGTTTGACGCCGAAACCACAAGATCAAGCATTAGACCCAAAACAAACCAAACTACCTTGGAATGGTAAGGTCTCTTCTTATAATGAGGTTATGGCTCTCAACCGCGGATCTACTCATTCTCAAACACAAATAGCTTCTAAATTAAGACGATTCCCAGTTAATAACTTGATTTGGATGCTCGGAAATCACGAGATCACGCATTAGACCCAAAAGGAACCAAACTTCCATGGAAAGGGAAGGTATCTACTTAGAATAAAATTATAACTCTCGACCTTGGTGGCATTCATTACCAAGCATCAATAGCTCCAAAACGAAGACGATTACAAGTAAATTAGATGAGTTGGATGCTTTGAAACCACGAGATAAAGTATTACACTCAAAAGGAACCAAACTACCTTGAATAAGAAGGTCTCTCCCTAGAATGGGGTTATGGCTCTCAACCACGGATCTAATCATTCCCAAGCACAAATAGCTTCTAAATGGAGAAAATTACAAGTAAATTCGACGATTTCAATGCTCGGAAATCACGAGATCAAGCGTTAGACCCAAAAGGAACGAAACTTCCTAGGAATGGAAAGGTCTCTCTCGTAGAATGAGGTTATGGCTCTCACCCGGCTCTAATTATTCCCAAGCACTAATAGCTTCTAAATGAAGACGATTGCAACTAAATTAGATGATTTGGATGCTCGAAAATCACGAGATCAAACATTAGACCCAAAATGAGCCAAACTTCCTTCGAATTAAAGGTTTCAATTTAGAATGAAGTTATAACTCTCAACCTTGGTTCTAATCTTTCCCAAACACTAACAGCCTTCCAAATGACGACGATTATAAGTAAATTCGATGATTTCGATGCTCGGAAACCACGAGATAAGAAATTAGGCCCAAAAATAAGCAAACTTCCTTGGAATGGCAAGGTCTCTCCTTAGAATGATGTCGCGGCTTTCAACCTTGCCAATCACTAATAGCTTCAAATCGACGATGATTACGAGTAAATTAGATGATTTGGATGCTCGAAAACCACGAGATCAAACACTAGACCCAAAATGAGCCAAACTTCCTTCGAATTAAAGGTTTCAAATTAGAATGAAGTTATAACTCTCAACCTTGGTTCTAATCTTTGCTAAACACTAATAGCATCTAAATGAAGACGATTATAAGTAAATTCGATGATTTCGATGCTCGAAAACCACGAGAGCAAAAATTAGACCCAAAAATAACCAAACTTCCTTGGAATGGCAAGGTCTCTCCTTAGAATGATGTCGTGGCTTTCAAGCTTGCCAATCACTAATAGCTTCAAATCGACGATGATTACGAGTAAATTAGATGATTTGGATGCTCGAAAACCACGAGATCAAACATTAGACCCAAAATGAGCCAAACTTCCTTGGAATTAAAGGTTTCAACTTAGATTGAAGTTATAACTCTCAACCTTGGTTCTAAATGAAGACGATTACAAGTAAATTCGATGATTTCGAAGCTCGAAAACCACGAGATCAAAAATTAGACCCAAAAATAACCAAACTTCCTTGGAATGGCAAGGTCTCTCCTTAGAATGATGTCATGGCTTTCAACCTTGCCAATCACTTATAGCTTCAAATCGACGACGATAACAAGTAAACCGAATCATTCTGATGCTCGGAAACGACGAGATCAAGCATTGGACCTAAAAGGAACCAAACTTTCGTGGAATAGGAAGGTCTCTCCTTAGAATGAGGTTATGGCTCTCAACCTTGGTTCTAATCGTTCCCAAGCACTAATAGCATCGAAATGAGGACGATCACAAGTAAATTAGATGATTTGGATGCTCGGAAATCACGAGATCAAGCATTGGACCTGGCAGGAACCAAACTTCGTTGGAATGGGAAGGTCTCTCTGAGAATGAAGTTACAACTCTCAACCTTGATTTTAATCATTCCCAAGCACCAATAGCCTCTACATGAAGACGATTACAAGTAAATTAGATGGTTTGGACGCTCCGAAACCACAAGATCAAGCATTAGACCCAAAACAAACCAAACTACCTTGGAATGGTAAGGTCTCTTCTTATAATGAGGTTATGGCTCTCAACCGCGGATCTACTCATTCTCAAACACAAATAGCTTCTAAATTAAGACGATTCCCAGTTAATAACTTGATTTGGATGCTCGGAAATCACGAGATCACGCATTAGACCCAAAAGGAACCAAACTTCCATGGAAAGGGAAGGTATCTACTTAGAATAAAATTATAACTCTCGACCTTGGTGGCATTCATTACCAAGCATCAATAGCTCCAAAACGAAGACGATTACAAGTAAATTAGATGAGTTGGATGCTTTGAAACCACGAGATAAAGTATTACACTCAAAAGGAACCAAACTACCTTGGAATAAGAAGGTCTCTCCCTAGAATGGGGTTATGGCTCTCAACCACGGATCTAATCATTCCCAAGCACAAATAGCTTCTAAATGGAGAAAATTACAAGTAAATTCGACGATTTCAATGCTCGGAAATCACGAGATCAAGCGTTAGACCCAAAAGGAACGAAACTTCCTAGGAATGGAAAGGTCTCTCTGTAGAATGAGGTTATGGCTCTCAGCCTCGGCTCTAATCATTCCCAAGCACTAATAGCTTCTAAATGAAGACGATTGCAAGTAAATTAGATGATTTGGATGCTCGAAAATCACGAGATCAAACATTAGACCCAAAATGAGCCAAACTTCCTTCGAATTAAAGGTTTCAATTTAGAATGAAGTTATAACTCTCAACCTTGGTTCTAATCTTTCCCAAACACTAACAGCTTCCAAATGACGACGATTACAAGTAAATTCGATGATTTCGATGCTCGGAAACCACGAGATAAGAAATTAGGCCCAAAAATAAGCAAACTTCCTTGGAATGGCAAGGTCTCTCCTTAGAATGATGTCGCGGCTTTCAACCTTGCCAATCACTAATAGCTTCAAATCGACGATGATTACGAGTAAATTAGATGATTTGGATGCTCGAAAACCACGAGATCAAACACTAGACCCAAAATGAGCCAAACTTCCTTCGAATTAAAGGTTTCAAATTAGAATGAAGTTATAACTCTCAACCTTGGTTCTAATCTTTGCTAAACACTAATAGCATCTAAATGAAGACGATTACAAGTAAATTCGATGATTTCGATGCTCGAAAACCACGAGAGCAAAAAATTAGACCCAAAAATAACCAAACTTCCTTGGAATGGCAAGGTCTCTCCTTAGAATGATGTCGTGGCTTTCAAGCTTGCCAATCACTAATAGCTTCAAATCGACGATGATTACGAGTAAATTAGATGATTTGGATGCTCGAAAACCACGAGATCAAACATTAGACCCAAAATGAGCCAAACTTCCTTGGAATTAAAGGTTTCAACTTAGATTGAAGTTATAACTCTCAACCTTGGTTCTAAATGAAGACGACATAAGTAAATTCGATGATTTCAAGCTCGAAAACCACGAGATCAAAAATTAGACCCAAAAATAACCAAACTTCCTTGGAATGGCAAGGTCTCTCCTTAGAATGATGTCATGGCTTTCAACCTTGCCAATCACTTATAGCTTCAAATCGACGACGATAACAAGTAAACCGAATCATTCTCGATGCTCTAAACGACGAGATCAAGCATCGGACCTAAAAGGAACCAAACTTTCGTGGAATAGGAAGGTCTCTCCTTAGAATGAGGTTATGGCTCTCAACCTTGGTTCTAATCGTTCCCAAGCACTAATAGCATCGAAATGAGGACGATCACAAGTAAATTAGATGATTTGGATGCTCGGAAATCACGAGATCAAGCATTGGACCTGGCAGGAACCAAACTTCGTTGGAATGGGAAGGTCTCTCCTGAGAATGAAGTTACAACTCTTAACCTTGATTTTAATCATTCCCAAGCACCAATAGCCTCTACATGAAGACGATTACAAGTAAATTAGATGGTTTGGACGCTATAGAAACCACAAGATCAAGCATTAGACCCAAAACAAACCAAACTACCTTGGAATGGTAAGGTCTCTTCTTATAATGAGGTTATGGCTCTCAACCGCGGATCTACTCATTCTCAAACACAAATAGCTTCTAAATTAAGACGATTCCCAGTTAATAACTTGATTTGGATGCTCGGAAATCACGAGATCACGCATTAGACCCAAAAGGAACCAAACTTCCATGGAAAGGGAAGGTATCTACTTAGAATAAAATTATAACTCTCGACCTTGGTGGCATTCATTACCAAGCATCAATAGCTCCAAAACGAAGACGATTACAAGTAAATTAGATGAGTTGGATGCTTTGAAACCACGAGATAAAGTATTACACTCAAAAGGAACCAAACTACCTTGGAATAAGAAGGTCTCTCCCTAGAATGGGGTTACGGCTCTCAACCACGGATCTAATCATTCCCAAGCACAAATAGCTTCTAAATGGAGAAAATTACAAGTAAATTCGACGATTTCAATGCTCGGAAATCACGAGATCAAGCGTTAGACCCAAAAGGAACGAAACTTCCTAGGAATGGAAAGGTCTCTCTGTAGAATGAGGTTATGGCTCTCAGCCTCGGCTCTAATCATTCCCAAGCACTAATAGCTTCTAAATGAAGACGATTGCAAGTAAATTAGATGATTTGGATGCTCGAAAATCACGAGATCAAACATTAGACCCAAAATGAGCCAAACTTCCTTCGAATTAAAGGTTTCAATTTAGAATGAAGTTATAACTCTCAACCTTGGTTCTAATCTTTCCCAAACACTAACAGCTTCCAAATGACGACGATTACAAGTAAATTCGATGATTTCGATGCTCGGAAACCACGAGATAAGAAATTAGGCCCAAAAATAAGCAAACTTCCTTGGAATGGCAAGGTCTCTCCTTAGAATGATGTCGCGGCTTTCAACCTTGCCAATCACTAATAGCTTCAAATCGACGATGATTACGAGTAAATTAGATGATTTGGATGCTCGAAAACCACGAGATCAAACACTAGACCCAAAATGAGCCAAACTTCCTTCGAATTAAAGGTTTCAAATTAGAATGAAGTTATAACTCTCAACCTTGGTTCTAATCTTTGCTAAACACTAATAGCATCTAAATGAAGACGATTACAAGTAAATTCGATGATTTCGATGCTCGAAAACCACGAGAACAAAAATTAGACCCAAAAATAACCAAACTTCCTTGGAATGGCAAGGTCTCTCCTTAGAATGATGTCGTGGCTTTCAAGCTTGCCAATCACTAATAGCTTCAAATCGACGATGATTACGAGTAAATTAGATGATTTGGATGCTCGAAACCACGAGATCAAACATTAGACCCAAAATGAGCCAAACTTCCTTGGAATTAAAGGTTTCAACTTAGATTGAAGTTATAACTCTCAACCTTGGTTCTAAATGAAGACGATTATAAGTAAATTCGATGATTTCAAGCTCGAAAACCACGAGATCAAAAATTAGACCCAAAATAACCAAACTTCCTTGGAATGGCAAGGTCTCTCCTTAGAATGATGTCATGGCTTTCAACCTTGCCAATCACTTATAGCTTCAAATCGACGACGATAACAAGTAAACCGAATCATTCTCGATGCTCTAAACGACGAGATCAAGCATCGGACCTAAAAGGAACCAAACTTTCGTGGAATAGGAAGGTCTCTCCTTAGAATGAGGTTATGGCTCTCAACCTTGGTTCTAATCGTTCCCAAGCACTAATAGCATCGAAATGAGGACGATCACAAGTAAATTAGATGATTTGGATGCTCGGAAATCACGAGATCAAGCATTGGACCTGGCAGGAACCAAACTTCGTTGGAATGGGAAGGTCTCTCTGAGAATGAAGTTACAACTCTCAACCTTGATTTTAATCATTCCCAAGCACCAATAAATTTCTACATGAAGACGATTACAAGTAAATTAGATGGTTTGACGCCGAAACCACAAGATCAAGCATTAGACCCAAAACAAACCAAACTACCTTGGAATGGTAAGGTCTCTTCTTATAATGAGGTTATGGCTCTCAACCGCGGATCTACTCATTCTCAAACACAAATAGCTTCTAAATTAAGACGATTCCCAGTTAATAACTTGATTTGGATGCTCGGAAATCACGAGATCACGCATTAGACCCAAAAGGAACCAAACTTCCATGGAAAGGGAAGGTATCTACTTAGAATAAAATTATAACTCTCGACCTTGGTGGCATTCATTACCAAGCATCAATAGCTCCAAAACGAAGACGATTACAAGTAAATTAGATGAGTTGGATGCTTTGAAACCACGAGATAAAGTATTACACTCAAAAGGAACCAAACTACCTTGGAATAAGAAGGTCTCTCCCTAGAATGGGGTTATGGCTCTCAACCACGGATCTAATCATTCCCAAGCACAAATAGCTTCTAAATGGAGAAAATTACAAGTAAATTCGACGATTTCAATGCTCGGAAATCACGAGATCAAGCGCTAGACCCAAAAGGAACGAAACTTCCTAGGAATGGAAAGGTCTCTCTCGTAGAATGAGGTTATGGCTCTCACCTCGGCTCTAATCATTCCCAAGCACTAATAGCTTCTAAATGAAGACGATTGCAAGTAAATTAGATGATTTGGATGCTCGAAAATCACGAGATCAAACATTAGACCCAAAATAAGCCAAACTTCCTTCGAATTAAAGGTTTCAATTTAGAATGAAGTTATAACTCTCAACCTTGGTTCTAATCTTTCCCAAACACTAACAGCCTTCCAAATGACGACGATTACATAGTAAATTCGATGATTTCGATGCTCGAAACCACGAGATAAGAAATTAGGCCCAAAAATAAGCAAACTTCCTTGGAATGGCAAGGTCTCTCCTTAGAATGATGTCGTGGCTTTCAACCTTGCCAATCACTAATAGCTTCAAATCGACGATGATTACGAGTAAATTAGATGATTTGGATGCTCGAAAACCACGAGATCAAACACTAGACCCAAAATGAGCCAAACTTCCTTCGAATTAAAGGTTTCAAATTAGAATGAAGTTATAACTCTCAACCTTGGTTCTAATCTTTGCTAAACACTAATAGCATCTAAATGAAGACGATTACAAGTAAATTCGATGATTTCGATGCTCGAAAACCACGAGAGCAAAAATTAGACCCAAAAATAACCAAACTTCCTTGGAATGGCAAGGTCTCTCCTTAGAATGATGTCGTGGCTTTCAAGCTTGCCAATCACTAATAGCTTCAAATCGACGATGATTACGAGTAAATTAGATGATTTGGATGCTCGAAAACCACGAGATCAAACATTAGACCCAAAATGAGCCAAACTTCCTTGGAATTAAAGGTTTCAACTTAGATTGAAGTTATAACTCTCAACCTTGGTTCTAAATGAAGACGATTACAAGTAAATTCGATGATTTCGAAGCTCGAAAACCACGAGATCAAAAATTAGACCCAAAAATAACCAAACTTCCTTGGAATGGCAAGGTCTCTCCTTAGAATGATGTCATGGCTTTCAACCTTGCCAATCACTTATAGCTTCAAATCGACGACGATAACAAGTAAACCGAATCATTCTGATGCTCGGAAACGACGAGATCAAGCATCGACCTAAAAGGAACCAAACTTTCGTGGAATAGGAAGGTCTCTCCTTAGAATGAGGTTATGGCTCTCAACCTTGGTTCTAATCGTTCCCAAGCACTAATAGCATCGAAATGAGGACGATCACAAGTAAATTAGATGATTTGGATGCTCGGAAATCACGAGATCAAGCATTGGACCTGGCAGGAACCAAACTTCGTTGGAATGGGAAGGTCTCTCTGAGAATGAAGTTACAACTCTCAACCTTGATTTTAATCATTCCCAAGCACCAATAGCCTCTACATGAAGACGATTACAAGTAAATTAGATGGTTTGGACGCTCGGAAACCACAAGATCAAGCATTAGACCCAAAACAAACCAAACTACCTTGGAATGGTAAGGTCTCTTCTTATAATGAGGTTATGGCTCTCAACCGCGGATCTACTCATTCTCAAACACAAATAGCTTCTAAATTAAGACGATTCCCAGTTAATAACTTGATTTGGATGCTCGGAAATCACGAGATCACGCATTAGACCCAAAAGGAACCAAACTTCCATGGAAAGGGAAGGTATCTACTTAGAATAAAATTATAACTCTCGACCTTGGTGGCATTCATTACCAAGCATCAATAGCTCCAAAACGAAGACGATTACAAGTAAATTAGATGAGTTGGATGCTTTGAAACCACGAGATAAAGTATTACACTCAAAAGGAACCAAACTACCTTGGAATAAGAAGGTCTCTCCCTAGAATGGGGTTATGGCTCTCAACCACGGATCTAATCATTCCCAAGCACAAATAGCTTCTAAATGGAGAAAATTACAAGTAAATTCGACGATTTCAATGCTCGGAAATCACGAGATCAAGCGTTAGGACCCAAAAGGAAACGAAACTTCCTAGGAATGGAAAGGTCTCTCTGTAGAATGAGGTTATGGCTCTCAGCCTCGGCTCTAATCATTCCCAAGCACTAATAGCTTCTAAATGAAGACGATTGCAAGTAAATTAGATGATTTGGATGCTCGAAAATCACGAGATCAAACATTAGACCCAAAATGAGCCAAACTTCCTTCGAATTAAAGGTTTCAATTTAGAATGAAGTTATAACTCTCAACCTTGGTTCTAATCTTTCCCAAACACTAACAGCTTCCAAATGACGACGATTACAAGTAAATTCGATGATTTCGATGCTCGAAAACCACGAGATAAGAAATTAGGCCCAAAAATAAGCAAACTTCCTTGGAATGGCAAGGTCTCTCCTTAGAATGATGTCGTGGCTTTCAACCTTGCCAATCACTAATAGCTTCAAATCGACGATGATTACGAGTAAATTAGATGATTTGGATGCTCGAAAACCACGAGATCAAACACTAGACCCAAAATGAGCCAAACTTCCTTCGAATTAAAGGTTTCAAATTAGAATGAAGTTATAACTCTCAACCTTGGTTCTAATCTTTGCTAAACACTAATAGCATCTAAATGAAGACGATTACAAGTAAATTCGATGATTTCGATGCTCGAAAACCACGAGAGCAAAAATTAGACCCAAAAATAACCAAACTTCCTTGGAATGGGAAGGTCTCTCCTTAGAATGATGTCGTGGCTTTCAACCTTGCCAATCACTAATAGCTTCAAATCGACGATGATTACGAGTAAATTAGATGATTTGGATGCTCGAAACCACGAGATCAAACATTAGACCCAAAATGAGCCAAACTTCCTTGGAATTAAAGGTTTCAACTTAGATTGAAGTTATAACTCTCAACCTTGGTTCTAAATGAAGACGATTACAAGTAAATTCGATGATTTCGAAGCTCGAAAACCACGAGATCAAAAAATTAGACCCAAAATAACCAAACTTCCTTGGAATGGCAAGGTCTCTCCTTAGAATGATGTCATGGCTTTCAACCTTGCCAATCACTTATAGCTTCAAATCGACGACGATAACAAGTAAACCGAATCATTCTGATGCTCGGAAACGACGAGATCAAGCATTGGACCTAAAAGGAACCAAACTTTCGTGGAATAGGAAGGTCTCTCCTTAGAATGAGGTTATGGCTCTCAACCTTGGTTCTAATCGTTCCCAAGCACTAATAGCATCGAAATGAGGACGATCACAAGTAAATTAGATGATTTGGATGCTCGGAAATCACGAGATCAAGCATTGGACCTGGCAGGAACCAAACTTCGTTGGAATGGGAAGGTCTCTCTGAGAATGAAGTTACAACTCTCAACCTTGATTTTAATCATTCCCAAGCACCAATAGCCTCTACATGAAGACGATTACAAGTAAATTAGATGGTTCGGACGCCGAAACCACAAGATCAAGCATTAGACCCAAAACAAACCAAACTACCTTGGAATGGTAAGGTCTCTTCTTATAATGAGGTTATGGCTCTCAACCGCGGATCTACTCATTCTCAAACACAAATAGCTTCTAAATTAA